>NW_026136721.1:33933677-34021177 GCF_905237075.1 Dicentrarchus labrax
TGTGTCTGTGTCTTGGGAGCATGGAGGTTGTGTTAGTTTACCCAGCTTTGGCACGAGCTTTGGGTCCCCAGAAGGCTTGAGGATTCTCCTGGAACCGGGTCAGGTGGCGTTTACGGGACTGAGGGTTGGCGTCTTCCCTCACAGTGAAACAGGCTTCTAGGCTACACACACAAACAAACACACACAGACACAGACACACACACAGACACACACACAGACACACACACAGTCCACCACAAGTATGTTAGGTAAGCACACTTTAAGGTTACACAAAGTTTCTTTTTTGCAAAGTAAATTCTAGGATGTGGTCTCACCTGGGTTCACTGGCGAGGATCTTGAAGGAGGGGCTAGTCTCTGACAGTTTCTCCCTCTTCACAGGATTGGCCTTCTCCTGTGGCCGACAACAAATCAAACATACACGTGTTAGTAAAAATGCAGTATGTGACCAGTTTCAGTGGATTGTAGCGTACCCTCAGCTTCTGACTTTGCAAGACTGCAAGCCTGAAAATAGCTCTAGTATTTTTTTTTTGTCAGTAATGTTTACCCAGCATCGCATAATGTCCCAGAGGACTGCAGGAGGCGCGTCTGTCTTGATGGCATTCTTACAGGCATGAGCGAGGGAAACCCTGTGTCCAGCATGAAGGAGAGCAGACCTACAGAGAGAGAGAAGTAGAATCCGTTGATTCAGCGTGCAGCTAATGTAGGGAAGGGACATTAGACAATGCTCGTGGAAAGCTGTCAGTAAATCATCAGATTAATGTTTAATTCAACCAAAGACAAAACCATTTTTCTATGAGATTTTACAAACACTAAAAACTAACAATGTAACAACAGAACGATGTGTGTCCATGTGTATCACAGCTATTTCTGAATACTTACAAGATCATAAAAATGCACTATAGTTTCTTGACAACACTGTATACTCATTTGTATGGTGTGTGTGTGTGTGTGTTTACCTAAACTGGAGCAGAGGTGGAGTATTGCAGTGTATCGTGCTGCTCAGACTGTCCACGGTGTAATAAAGAGGAACATCTTCTAATTCCTGAAATAAACAGCACATCAGAGGTGATGATGCTTTAATCTAGCAGGAAGAAGCTGTCAGTCAGGAAGAATTATCAGACCATTAAAAAAAAAAAAACACACAATGTGACGTTACCTGATGCAACGAACCACACCCTCATGACAATAGCAACGTATGAAAACAAGCCCTATAATGACAGCGTATATAAAAAGGACATTTAATACCTCAGTCACCATGCTGAGCATGCCCTCAATGCGTTTGGACGTCCCAAATCTGGACGGGTTCCCCGACACAGCGGACAAGACCTTCTGGACAAATGGCAGGTTGTGGATGGGCTCGGCCCATATGGGTCCACCCAGCTACAGAGAGGACAGACACAGGCTTCAGCTGGTGTGTTGTACAGTACGTGTATGGGTTTGCACAGTAATAACTACAAACACAGAGTTTCCACACAGTTCATAAAGGCCATCCTGAGAGAAAACATGAATTAGGTGTAAAGAATTTACAGACTGACGCCGCATCATGCAAAATGAAACCCTGACAATCAACAAAACAAGCAAATATAAACAGGTTTTATCTGTATAACCATGAATATAGAATGTGTGTGTATGTAAGTGTTGTAGGTGTCTCACCTGATGTCTCTGTCCACAGTGCTCACACTCTGGTCCAACTGGGGGCCCAGTGGCAGGAGAATACTTCATACTGAAATATATAAAATATACACATACTAAAACCAGCAGATTCAGCTTTACTACACACATGCTGTCAGCCAGACACAGACACAACCAATAAACACTAATACAACTAACGTTCACTATATTTACTGTCTTAGTTTGGCATGTTAATAAGCTATCATTAGCACTAAACACAACGTACATCTGAGGCTCATGGGAATGTCATTCATTTTTCTACTTTTGGTTAAAAAGACGATCCTGTATTGAGATTTAGACCTGATGATGGCGCTAGAGGAAAGGTTAAGGGATCCCCAAAGTGATTACAATTTAACCTGAGAACATGAATGTCTGTACAAAGGCACTGACACCAAACATTGATAGTGCCCTTTAACATTTTAGACCTGATGTCTCAAACCGTCGGCCAAAATGCCAAGAGTCTGAAAGGTTGGATTTTAAGCCGGTGAGTTTGCTGCTAGCCACCCCTTCATTTTACATTTTCATTTCATGTGAAATAAACAGCATAAAGACGCAGTTGTACAGCGTTGACTGTCTTACTGTTTTCCATTGCTTGTTCTCCTGCCCATTCTCTGTAAGTGAAAAGACCCGCAGCCGACACAGTTGTAGACCAGGGCCTGTTTACTGCAACACGAGAAATAAATGTAATGTAAGCTTTAAATACTGTGTACATATGTAAGCATGTGTGCTAGTAAATGTGCATACATATACAGGCATGTTAATACATCCTGTAATCACACTATTCACTATTCTCATATTGATTCTGCTTCTCTTTCCTCCTTCACATAAATAATCAACATTACATTCATTCATTCTCTTACATTCATTTTTTTTTTCTTTATCTCACCAAATTCTGCTGCCGATGCCATTATTTTTAGTGTTTGTTGCTGCAGTGACCCAGTTTCAGTTCATTCAACTTTCATCATATATCAGCCTTTGTTAGAAGACAGTACAGTATATGTGTGTGTATTAGTGTGTTAGTGTTTGTGTGTGTCTGTGTGAGAGAGAGAGCACCTGGCTGAGTTTTTGACTGTGGCCTGTCCTGTGAAGACCCGTACAAAGACCCTGATGTAAAAGTCAACACTGACGGACAGCAGAGGCTGGATGTATCGCTGGTACACCCCTGCCCTCTGCTCCAAACTGTGGAGGATGATCCGAAGAGCCTGCAGGAGAATAAGAGAGACACAAACATTCTTTTGTTTCTTCATGTGAAACGTCTGAGAAAGTCTGATCTTCTTCACCATTTGCAGGGCTCAATGAAGATAATAAACTAAAAACACTAATATGTCTAATCTCATTATTGAAGTCTTACTTCTCACTTACATGAAAATAATTAATTACTCAGACAATGAGGAGTATTTGTGTCATCGTAATGCCTGAAAATATCTTGACTGACGGATATATATAATGATTAACGCCAACGTCTTCAGTATCCACTAATATTAAACTGTTATTTGTGATGGAAAAACGCAGCATTTTTTGAATCTCTATAAACTAGGGAGAGTTCATGTGCCTTTGTGTATACGTTAATATTAGTGCATGCATAGGTGTGGTTAAAAATTAAACTGAAAATGAGAAAATGTACAGAAGCTTTTGGCCGAGCGGGCTGTGTATGCAAGGTTTGAGAAAATCTAACAAACGTACCATCCATCAGCCAGCAGCACCAATCGCTGCAGAAGCTCCAGGTGCATTACTGTCTGTTAATTTATCCTCCCAAACCAGAAGCAAATCAGTTCAAGCCATTATGTTGGGATTATAATGCGATTAAATCATCTGTCAAATTATTCAGATTGAGAAAGCTTTTGTTTTTGGTTTGGTTTCACGTTCCCGGTGAAAAATGATGTACTTTATGAGTTGCTCATTCGAAGCTCATTCGTCTTAGCTTTGTGTCCCTGACTTTGTGTTTTGCTGCCTGCTACAGTCCCAGTTTTTCTGTTACTACCACTGGGGTACGCCAGAGTTATCTTCAAATTCAAAATTACAGTTACAATCAAACTGTGATTGCTTTTTTCCCCAGCTATAGCCATTCAATGTATTTATAAATGACTTCTCTATATAGTAGTTTTCATTGCCATTTCCTACTGCTGTTGGTTCACATTAAGTGTTGATGAAACCACAGGGTCGCTTTTACAAATGGATTTTCAACCGAAGTTAGTGCCAGCCTGGATCATTCATTGTTTTTTGTCCTTTTTGACAGAGAATCAGTTTTAAATATTGCAGGGAGTAATGGAACAAAGGGGAGCAGCCACACAGCGAGTTGCAGATGAAGAGCTGCAGGCGACAGGCTTGGGTACCTTCAGCGCCTCATCAAGGGGAATAACTTAACTGTGCCCTGCTGTTGTGCGAAAAACTACTTGCACCAAGCGCAGCATGATTTAAGATCAGTTGGTTTGGCTGCACTATAAACCGATAGATCAGCTGGTCTCCTGTTGTATTTCTGACAAAGCAGCTGCCTTTTGAATTCTGAGACTTGCAATAATAAACCACACTTGCTTTTACCAGAAGGGTCACCAAAGCAACCACAACTGAAATCATAAGCCTCATTACTTAAAAAGACGCCAGGAGCAGTAACTGTCATCAGTCTGGATGATTTTCCTTCATCTTTCTATTCTTAAGACAAAAAAACTCCCTTAATAAGTATACGAATACAAGCAAGCACACACAGACACAAAAAACCCAATTCTACCAACTTACAGCCTCAGGCCAGAACCCATGACAACATTTAATGTGTTCCTGTCAGAGCCACACACAAATATTATGGGTGCAAACACCGACATGTCTGTGCATGTACTATATGTGCATTGTGTATGAGTGAGTGTCCTTACCATTTCATGACAGTATTTGGCTTTGATAGAGACTGAACCGTATTTGCTGTAGCAGGTCTCTCCACTGTTTCCTGCCATCACCGCCATGTCTGTACATGTTATACACAACAGACCTGAGAAAAGGAAAAAGCACAGAGGGTGAGTCAGTCAACAAAGATACAAAGAGACAAAACAGAAGAACAGGAATATAAATTACTACTTTTAAAAATGAGGTTACTTAGTATACTAAAGTAACTCTTAGTGTTTGTTTGAACCTTCTGGTTGCAGCACATGGGTGGAGATTGTCATATCAGGGCAGTTCTGATCATGTCAAATTGGCTGTTGAGTCTAAACATCATTCATTGTACTGTCCTATACAGAAGACTCTTTGTGAGACTTAAAAAAAAAACCAAACAAGACTTATTTCACAAACACTATCTGACCTACTTCTGATTCAACTCTCAAGCTCATTTCATGCCAATTTTTGAAATGTCATGAAAAATAAAATGCAATTTGAGTGCATTTCCTTCACTTAGTGAAAGCAAATAAACGTTTATGAATGTCAACCAAATCCATAAGAAAACAAATTTCTTTCAGGGATGGATTAGTATTGAGAAAAGTAATATTGTTTTAAAATGACACATAATAGCTGCCATGTTTTATGCTTTTATCTGAAAAAGAAATGCAACTGTTAATTTTTTAATTCATCAGCTTCAAAAAGAAAAGACGGTGGGTACAACATCTGTAGAGAGGCCACAGAAATCTTATCTTTAGAAGAATAAGATTTACTTTATTAATGAGGAAATATTTTTACCTAACTAGCCACCTTCCAGTTCCCAAGCCGAGTCTCTACAGACTGAGCTACTGAGGCCCCAATTTATTAAGGTAAATATGTAAAATGGATGGTCATAGTAAACACACAACACTACTGTAATGACATTCCTGTTTATCCAGATGATCTTCTCAGAGGCTAAACTGAGACAGAAAGGATCCAATTCTGGTACTCCCAAAAACTGCCAGTGTGCCAATTGTCCAGTGTGACACTGTTTCATTGAGACTATTAATATAGATGAAATGTGATTTAAAATCAGCTTTCCAAATTTACAGCATGATGATCAGAAACGCACTTGGATGAAGATGCTGGTAATACTGTGGAACGGTAGTTTATCAAACCCAAAAGTGAATTTCCCCAGTGTGGGATCAATCAAGTCTATCTTGTCTTATCAAAACAGACTCAGAGACAAAAGAATGAAGCGCAGAAGGGTTGGGTGAATGACTGACAGACCGAACTACCCACCTCCTTCACTGACGGCCTGCACAGCGGCATCTAAGAAGGAGGCAGGGCTACCGTAGGGATCCAGATCTATTACATCGTAACGCTCCTTTTTCCCTCGCATCTCATACATCAGCATACTGGAGAAAAATAAAAAGGAAAGAAAATAAATGTTAAACAAATCCACATCCATGACCACAGAAAGTACAGAGACAGATAATAATATTGAAATTGAGCAGAAAGGAGAGGAGAAAAGAGAGGGCTAGAAACAAGATGAGTCAAAGCCAGTTAAAAAAGGAGAGCAGATTAGTTCAGAGATGAAAGAGGAGAAACAACTGAAGAAGACAGAAGAAGAGAGGCATGAAGAAGAGAAAAGGAGGAGAGCGACACGACTAAAAGAAGGACTTCAGAAAAGAAGAAAAGCGAAGAGACAAGAGCGGAGGAGATGGGAACAGGAGCAGAGGAATGAATAGAACAAGAGGTCAAAGGTGAAGACTGGAGAGGAATGAAGATGAGAGAAGCCCGAGAGGAACACACGGACAGCGAATCAGTGAAGCAGATAAATAACAAGAGGCAGAGGCAGACCAGCATTTCTTACGAGCCTTTCCCTGAACGTGCTGAGTAATCATACCTGGCGTCCCTGCAGCTGGCCTGGAGCAGGTGGTTGACTCCGTTGTACTGGGCATTCCTTGCGATCAGTGCCGCAGCCTTGGTGGAGAAGTCGTTGGCGGTGACGCTCCGCAGGCCCGGGACTTCCAGAGCGAAACGCACAGAGCGCAGCCCGGATGCCGCCAGACCCTCCAGCACACGAAGACCGCGCTGAAACGGAGGGTCGAGAATACAACCTTAAACCTGCATTAATAGAGAATTTTTTGGCCACTTGGGGGCAGCAGAAACAAGCTGCAAATACCACACTGCACATTCCCAACGCTATAACGTTAGCGATATAGCAAACGTTTACATATTTACACATCTGAAAGACATGAAGCAACATTAGCATTCATTTGAAGTCGTCCAGTTGATGAATCTAAGTCCAATATTCACTCTTCTTTTAGATCTGCTTTAGATCTACCAATTCCTGAGGAAAATAACTGGGTCTTTGCTAAAAGCTATAAAATATTCACCTGCTAGTCAATTTGTTAGTCCGCCATTTGGGCAGCAAACAGCCAATTTATTTCATCGTTTTCACTGGAAACTACTGTCTGCTTCATCTGGAAACAAGGCTGATGAGAGCAGTAACAGTGAACCAAAACGGTAAAGTTGCGGGCTGTAAAACCAAAACAATGAGCTGAAAGACGCTAAAAAGAGCCTTAGAGTTCACCATGGGTTTAACACAAGAGCAACTCTTTTCACATAAATGTAATTTGATTCAAATACTATTACAACTATAGATTATAGCAACTATAAAGCTGCAGTAACACAAGCTAAATACCAATGGTTGTAACAGAAAATGTAACTGAGAGTTTTCCTCTCTCCTGTAGTTCAGAAGTTGTACATCTTCCACTAAGAACATCATTTTTACATCTAATCTAGTTGGTGAATTGAAGCAGACAAATCTGATCACTCCCTCCAGAGAGAATCACCACCAACAATGACTGCACATCTGTTAGTAAACAAGAAAATAAAACTCAGGTCCGTACAGAAATCAAATGACATTATTTCAACATAATGAAATCCTTTAAAAGTTTCAAAAACTGATCTAATTACCTCTCTCTACCACTTGGTGCCACCAGAGTGTGAAATTACCTGGTGCAACATTGACATAAGTTATTTGATGGAAGTTATCCAAGCTGCTTTACGCTGGCATCAGTGTGTATATTTTTAGCATAGAATCCCAGTGGGACTTAAACCACTAACCCTGACAGTGTTAGCACCTTACTCCGAGCTACAGAACCACACTCACAGCATCAGAACGTGGGATTTGTCAAAAAAATTACCTTTTCATACTTTTTCTGTCTTGCTCTACTTTCATTAATTTCTAGTTTTGGTTGCTGTCTATGTTTATTATGATCCCCACTATCTACTACCACAGTAGTATCTTTCAAAATTGTAATTAAACACGAAGGGAAAATTAGTTAACATCAGATTTGGAGAAAAATAATATGTATTTGTAGCAGAGAAATAAATGAACATAAGACAAGATCTAAGTAAAACTGGACATATTTTTAAAGTAGATTATTTCCATTAATAAATTCAATTAGTTGAAATTCTTGTAGGAAGATAATTGTAGCATTAAATCTGCTACATTACAATTACAGTGTAAAATCAGCCCTACGTACCTCACATTTCTCCCCAGCTGTCACAGTTACAGCTGGCTCCTCTGCTCCGTTTTTTTCCTCCGTCTGTACGTCGGCCTCGTTCGCCTCCTCTGACAGAGAGACCACCACCCTTTCTTTCTCTCCAGGCACCACCACCTTCACCCCGCGCTGAGCCAGCAGATCTCTGGCAAACTCTGTGATCACAGCACATCTGAGAAGGGAAGATTGTCGCTTATATGGGAGCATGTACCGTTTCTACCATAACGGGGAAAACAACAGAACTTACTAAATATTCATGACATTTGCTTTCATTCTAGTCTGTCTTTGGTTTTAAATCACAAATCGTGTGCCATATTTATACATATTAAGTGTGTGGGTTCTTCAGTACTGAAGGAGGTACTGTAGGCTTGTCTCTACTGTGAAAAACAAAAGTTCAAAGCATGACTGGCACACTGTGATGGTGTGATGGAGTGAAACAGAACAGAGCCAGCTAGGTAAAAACTGGCTGCAGAATCAAAAATATGATGTGTAAGACTAAGAAAAAACATCTTGCTGACAGTGATTTTTTTTTTTCCTGCTAGGTGTTCAGTCCTGTGTGTTGTTTTGTAGTTAGCAGAATATCTCAGAGAAATAATTTGCTTTTGGTCCAGAAGGCGACACCATGTGGCCACTGGCTATTTATATAACTAGGAGGCACAAAAGGTTAATTCATTCCTATGTAGATTTCCCGCTAATTTGATGACATTTTGCCTATAGGCGACGCTACAACAACATCATGAACACTTCTTCATACTTCTGCTCCTGTTAAACTACATTTGGCCTTTACTATACTCTTTGTTTTATCGCTGTTCCGAAGAAGTTGTATAGAAGTTGTTACAAGTTTCTAAGACACACACACACACACACACACACACACACTGTTAAGTATACTGTATGTTGAATCATGGCAAATTGTTGACTGGCTCAAAGATCACCGTACTGTATCACCTCATACTGAATGAAGTATTTAAGTGCGTTTATGCTTACGTCAAATCTCTGTTAAACTCCTGCACTGGGTTGTAAAACACCTCATTAGCACTTGGAAACAAGATGGCTGCCTTGCCCTCCTTGACCACCGTCTCCCCAGGTAACAGTCCCTCAAGGCGCGGCTGCTCCTCATCAGCTGCCGCGTCGGTGGGTGCCGGGCTCATGCTCTCTGCTGAAGGTGTGGGAGGAGGTTTGGTGGTGGGAATATCAGGGGCCTCAGCAGTTTTCGGGGGATCCATGGATCTCAGTCGTTTGCTGGCAGAAGCAGCACTGACTAAGCTTGACCAAAACGTCTGTCTGGGAAAACGGATGCAGGAAGGAGGTGGATGATGGGAAATAATGAGGGAGAATAGCCGAGAACTGCACACCAGCATGGAGGTACACCCCGCTGTAAAAAGACAAATAACATGTCTGAATGTTGCAAAAATGTTATGAAAAAAAGATTCCAGATTAAATGTAGAGCGAGTCCGACATTGGATTTTTGAGGCTAATGCCAAAAAAATTAAATATAAAAAAGAAAACAGAAAACAATGGATCAGCCGGGCTCTAGTTTAGCTTTTGGATTTGGTTATCAGCCTGTATGAACACATTAAATCAACCTCTGATACAACCCATTACTCCACCTCTAGATGATTTGTGATGAATATTACATCAGCTAAATTAAACACAGACACAAGCATTCAGTTTCATTATCGGCTCATCTTCTGAATACTTTTCTTAATGAACCAGAATCATTGGAATTAACTAATTCATGCATTAAATATTGAAATCTGACCTCTACAGCTGCTCAGGAACCATCTTTGTTTTAAACAGGCCAACCAATGAATGCTTTTAGCTCGACACACAACTCAAAAACTGCTTTTCAGTCTAACAATTTCCCCATCGATTATTATCAGACTGCTGGGAATGAAGGTCTGCAAGTGAACTTCACCTGGACGTGTAACAACAAAACACCCATTTTACACACACACACACACACACACACACACACACACACACACACACACACACACACCTCCTACAGCTCTATAAACAAAAGAAAGTAGCAGTAGCCAGTTTGACTTGTAGCTTTAGCTTCATTACCTTCAGCTTCGTGTCTTTCAATACAACAACACGTTAGCCGACCTGTCTCCATACAGCTGCATCTACAAGGACTCTGTGTCACTTTAATTAAACCGGCTGAATGAATGTAAGCAACTGAAGAAGACAGAAAGAAAGAAAAAAAGAAGCATAACGCTAGCGACTTCCTCCCAACAAAGTCTACTCCTTTTAAACCTTGTATTTACCTGTGACACCCCCTCTAGGCGGATAGTGCCTTCCTTATATGTCAAGGGGGGGGGTTTATTGTAAATAAAGCAACACCGGTGGTCTTTCGGTAACAGTTCCCTCACCGCCACACTGTCCGGTTCACGGTTTACTCTCACGTTAGCACATGGAAGCAGCCATGTTTTGGAGCGCCTCTACGGAAACCCGCACGGCCCATAAAGACAGAGAAGCGGACAGCGCTGCGTGCACGCCCCTCCGGCGGAGTCGAGTAGTGTCAGGGGGGACGGTGTAATGTAAGGACAAGAGGGAGAGAGGGTCGATCAGTCAGCCGCTGCACACACTGGCCTACTTTCCCCCCCCACAGTGAACATGTGAGGAGACTGGAAAACACATCAGTCTGCTTTCATGAATAATCTAATTTAATCTCACCGTGCCTGAAGTTGTTGATGCATGCTGATGAAAAGGCTAAACATAGCCTATGGATTAACCAAAATATCCCAGACCCTGATGGGAGATAAAATAAGGTCAGTGCAGGTCACACGGGAACAGGAAAGTGAATTCAGGTCGTTATGGCTGCTTAAGGACAATAAAGAGATTGTGTTGTTTAGAAAAGAGGTCACTTCACTTGTTTGATATTCTGTAATGTGCAAAATAAACATATATTGTCATATATTGTATATGTTTTATTATAAGGTACATACTTAGACCCTTATTATATTTCTATTTTGTATCCCCTCTTGGATCAATAAAGTATTTCTGCTACTGAAACAGGCCCCCCCCCCTAACTAATTATACGCACAATATCGGTCAGTTGATGTAATGTGACCGAGGTAGGTCAGCAAGATAAATAAACAGGCTTCAGAAATGATCTCCCGGAACATAAAAATATATATAAATGTGATTAAAATCTAAATAATTTTAAAAAAAGAGAGACCTTTTATTCTGAAACTATATTTAAAAGTGGTGTTTTTCTGGGGGGGGACTTTTTCTAAACTCCTGCTTGTAATTCAGCATATTTTATCACTTTTATGCACGAGCAGAAGACTTCCCCTCCAACCACCTCACAGACAGTATGTGTGTGTGATAAATCCATGACCTACATTTAAAAAGCAATATACCTTCAAAGCATTTCACACTCATCATCACTCATCATCCACCCTCACGCTGTTTTATGTTGCAGCTTGAGTTGCAATAAAATAGGGACATGGATGACTGTGGATGGAAAGGTCGGGTGAGAAAAAAATTTAAAAAAATAATCTGCCTCTACTGTATGCACACGAGCCTGAACATCTGGATGGGGGCGCTGTGACAATAAATGCCCAGAGAGCGTGGCGCTATACATCTGACACAGGAGAATTATAGAGTTAATAGTATTTGGCATGACAGGGAGAGAGAGCGGGGAGCGCAGTGCCGTGCCTGAATGCAGTCTCATCCTGTTTAGTATTCACTGTGCGCAGCGCCTGGAGGCCCCGGAGGGCTCACCTGCCCGGAGTCTAGACGCGCTATCACACACACACACATTAAGAAAGCGGGATCGAACCGGCGACCCTGTGCGCGGTGTCGGTTTGAGGAGAGAGTCGGTTCCGCCACCCGAGGGAGAAGACACTCTGGTGAGTAGTGAAAGGGGAGTGGGTTGAGTGGGTGGACTGGTGGGTGGGGCTCAGACAGTCGGGTCGGCTGGGGACGCTGTGCCTGTCTACCTGCCTGCAGCGGCGCGTGGGCTCAAATTGTGTAATCAGTTACTCCTTCAAATGTAATCTCATTACCTCTGATTTGTTACATTTCTCGTGACATTAGACAATATATACCAAAATATGATTTCTAGTCTCGTATGGGCTTCAAAATAAAATACAAACAAAATATCAACAAATAAATAAAGGAGTGATTTTATTTATCTCAGTATTGTTGTGACTGGATAAAACCCCCCTGTATTTCCACGTGCACTAAACTCAACTTTTCTGCCATGACTCATCCACGTTATTGCGCCTCTACCAAGTTATATTTATATTAATTAAAACACATGGAGTGTGGAGGTGAGCCTATGATTTACCTTCAGTCATTGCTACTGATGTGCCTTGGTGCCAAAGGTAATATAATGAGGTCTGTTGTGATAACCAGCCAGGTAAACTCACCTTTTAACTCTCTTTTTTTTTATTTTATTATTATAACACTAACACAGCTTTATTTATTGACTTTAATAATCACCAGGTCATGTGTGTCGTTGTGTTGTTAAAAACGTAAAGAAATATACATATTTTGGGGAAGGGAAGTTTCTCTCCTCCCTAATTTAAAAAACACTCACTAGTGTCATCTGAAATCACAGCACCCATCCTTACAGTTAACGTTAATGAGACGGTGCCACCTCATCTGTCTGTCTGTCTACCTGTCTGTCTGTCCCGCCGATCGGTAGCTCTGCGATCTGTCTGCAACCCCTGGGAGAAATCACCGCTCACCTCCTCTGCGTCCCCCCCCGGTTTCCTCCCCCTCCTCGATAGTTCTGCGCTCATCTCCAAGCCTGCATGTGTGAGTGCTTGCGTGCGTGCTTGCACCCCCCCCCCCCCCGCCTCGCGCGCGCACGTGTAAGTATGTACGTGTTTGCAGGAATTGTGTGCGTGCTCCGGCTGCTGGTTCACAGCATACAGTCACAATGAATGGCTGCCTGTAGCGAGGCGGAGGGAGACACTACACTGCTTATTCTGCGCTGGTCCTCCATTGAAACACTTTCCAGCGGAATACAGCCGAGGGGGTGAGTTGCGCACGGCGGGTCACCGAGGACAACGGTTCCGTGTCGGCCGGTGAGACGGGTCGGTTAGTTGTCCGAGCCCAGAACTGTGTCTGTGTGTGTTTGTGTATGTTGTGTCTTGTTAAATTCAGATGGAGGGGTGGTGTATGGTCTGCGGTGGTGTGCTGAAGTGTGTGTGTGTGTGTGTGTGTGTGTGGGGGGGGTGGTTGTTAGGCTATTATTGTTTTCTTTATTTTTAAGGGGATGGGGTGGTAAAGTTGTGCAAGCTACCATTGGGGGGGGGATGGGCTCATGGGGACAGACCAAACTTTAACCACTTCACCGGCTTCAGTCACTCGTCGTCGCGGGCTGTCCCCCCTCTCTCCCCTTCCCCTCGGTGAGTGACTTGATGAGTCCTCCGCTCCTCTTTCTACCGCATTCCTGAACTTTCTCAAAAAGTACTTGGTGTCTGAGGAAGGGAGGGAAGAGAAGAGAAGAGGTGGGGGTGTGCAGTTTTTTTTTTTTTTTTTTTTTGTTTCTTAATGTGCTGCATTTGAAAAAACCGCAGGCAGTCGTTGATTCGCCTAATATCATGGTGTCCCGTCGGTAAACGGGTTAAGATTTTACAGCCAACCCCCTACTTTCCTTTCCCCTCCTCTCCTCTCTATCTCTCTCTCTCTCTCTCTCTCTCTCCCCCTCGCCATGCCGGATCCATCCGTCTGTCTCGCCCACAGTTGCAGCGCATTTGTGTCCCGGGATGACCTGTTGATGTCGGCTAAAGATGGAGTATCGACCTCCGCTGTTATAAACCCTTTTCTCCTCTCCGGTAAAAAAAAATAAATATATATATATAACGTTCACATATTAAGACTCAAGTAAATGTGTGCCTTCTTGAGTCGCATTTTTCTTTTTTTTTTTTTTTTGGTGGGAGATTTAATTAATAATGTATTCGCTGTGATATATCATACGCGACATTTTGGAGGGGGAACAACGCGTGTCTGTCCCGTATCGGTAGCTGCCATTCGGCCGGAGGAGGAGGAGGGAACTCGGTCTCTAAACGGACATCACACCGCGCTGGCACGGAAAGAGGGGAGACGAGGAGAACTGCTGAATATTTTATCCCCCTCGACTATTTTTGTGGCAGATTTCGTCCTCCCCTCCCCTCCCCTCCCCTCTTCTCCCCCGGTTCCTCGGACGATAAACGTGTGTGTGTGCAAGGGGGGAGAGTTGAAACCGGGGTTGGCATACAAAATAAAGAAGAGGAGCTCTCTTATCTTTTTTATTTTATTTTTTTTTTTTGTGTGTGTGTGGTCCCTTTTTCCGCTCCCTCCCTACTTCCACTCAACGCACGCACACACCGGCCCGGGCCAGCCGAGGACTCCCAAAATCCTACCGGGGCATCGAGGCTGGCACACGGCGGGGCACCGAGAGCTCTCTGCCCAGCCTGACCGCCCTGCTTTGCCCCCGCTGCTGCTGCTGCTGCTGCTGCTGCTGGTGGTGGTGGCGGGGCTCTTTCTCTCGCTTGTGGCGTTCACCGGCGAGACGTCGGCTCGGCTAGACTTTAATGTGAGATTAACTGATGTATAATTGATGTGTATAAATAACATTTCGGGTTTTTTTTTTTTTTTTTTTGAAGTTTCAGCTCTAGTCGTGCTCAAGGGAGGCTATTCACTATAGCCACATTTTGGTTGCCTGTCCGACTGTCGGTAAATAACGTAAATGTCTTTTAGATTTAAAGACACAAGGGCCGGATTTCATGTGGTTTAAAGGCATGTGTGTGGGGAATTATATGCAGAGGTTAGGTGTTGTTGTTTTTTTTTTTACTAATGCCAGTGTTAGCCGTAGCTTTAGCTTGCTACTTGCTAACAGGCCACCTTTAACCTCCCTAAACCAGGAAACTGAGTATGATTAAGTAGTGATTGATGATATCACAAGCTTGTGTTAGTATTGATTCAGATAGATGCTTGGATTGATTGTGTATGCCAGTAAATGAACTGCAGTGATCAGGTTACTTTTTTTTTTTTTTTTTTTTTAAACATTTGGGTGTTAGCTGGAGCATGTGGTTAGTCTGCATAAAGTAAACCAGAGTTTGACACTGAGGAGGAATTTTTAAAAAGTTTTAGAGGACACACACACACACACACACAGTTTAGCATTAAGTCAGAGCATATAATGGGGCACACAGGGACCTCGGGTCAAGGGTCAAGTGGTGTGAATTAACTCCCTTTTATGTTTCCTGGAAGTTGTTGTGACCTCTCTGACCTCTGAGGGGGAAAGGGCGGCTGGTAGGATGTCCTTGGATGACATCTCAATGCTCCACTGTGTGTCGAGGTCAAGTCAGGCAAGAAGTTCAACTCCTGGTGAAAGGAAAAAGTTTGCTTTTAGGCTACAATAATACACTTCAAGGTTTTAACACAAAATGCTGGTTTTCTTATTGTAAAAATCAGAGTAATCATAGATTTGTATGTATTGCTGCTTTTTTGAGTATTGAGGGACGATCTTCGCCACACAGATGCCTTGTCATAGCAACTTACCTGGTGATTATTCATATGATTGCACATATTTACACCTGGAAACAACCACAGGCATCTGTTGTTGGTCGCTGAGAAGCTCCTCTGGGACTCTCGTCGGCTCGATTGCTCGCTCAAGGCCACGGGAAGTGGAGATGTCGAGGGGCAGGCGGTGTAGATAATGCATTTTTAGTACTACTACTACTTTAGTGCTAATCCTGGTGCTCTATCAGCACACTTAGATACTGTAACCTGTTTTGATAAGACAAATCCCCACATGACCATTAAGACCACGATAAACTAATTAAAGTAGGAGTAATGTATGTAAACAAATCCTGGATAAGGCCCAGAATGCATGGAGAAAATATCACTCTGAGCCACTTCGCTTGAATAATAATTACGTTAATGTAATGCACATTGATTTCTTTACATCGACACAAGCTGTCAAGGCACAATAATGTGTCAAGGTACAATGGCCGGCAAACACTGACTTAGTTATGTCAAAACAGTATTGATTTGAATGAAATAAGTAGCAGAAAACAAAACTGTAATTTATACAGTCCGGCACTAATAGTGTTTTGATATGACAGGAATGTTATTTAGATCAAATTGTACAAAGTGCTCTCAATCCAATAAACAGTCTGCAATCTTAATTGTTTTTTGTCCAGAATATGGCTGCCCAATTTATTAACCATAATAATATTGTAATGATAGTTTACGCAATTAATACACATACTTATAATGCTTGCTGCTGTTGAAAACACCCAACAGATGCTGACAACCAAGCTTGTTATTTTAGCCATAACTGTCTAAGCCCTAATAGAATTTTCGACTTTGAACGTTTGAAAATGAAATTAAAAGACTTTGAATTTTGTAGCACTGGGGTTGTAAATAGTCCTGCTTTACTCTCCCTCTCTTAGCCCACTGCCCTACAAACTGTGCCTATATCTATCAAAATTAATTAGTTGCTATAAACTTAAAAAATTAATTATGATGAAATGCTGATGGCCCTCTGTTTTCAGTGCGGCCCTTAAGTAGGCGTAAGGCAGGAGCTCAGGACTGCTTTAGCGCACTTTTTTTCAACTAGGGAAGGTTTGCTGAGCATGCATGCTACAGCACCCTGCTTCACATTCACACCTGGAAGCTCCCAGTACAACCACTATCTTTTATTGTTTGTTAAGGAGCAGCTCCACCGAAGGGGAATCATTTTTCAGGCGCGCCAGCCGTGCCCAACTTGTTTGTGATTAAATGCTTTTTTAGTTTAAGTTTTTGCTGGAAGAGCCTTGTTTAGGAACATCTGGATGGTAGATGTTGCAGGAGCAGAGAGCTATGCTTTAGCGGTTGAGATGTTTATTTGTCCTAAGACTATTTCCAAGGCCAGGTTCAGTAGTTTTTGTTGTTGAATAATGTTTTTTATATTGCGTACTGTGCGTTGTGCTGAGAGGATTGTGCCTGTGGAGGTAACCATCCTATTCAAACGGAAATTCAAGTTGGACTCTCTTTGTGTAGACTGTCACAAGTCCTTTCCTGCTGTACTAAGAGCGGGTTGAAGTGAGAAGTTGTCCAATTCCTCAGACTTTCACAAAAGCCAATCAGCAAGGTTGAATGCGCAACTTGTCAGCAAGAGTCCCAACTGTTTTTATTGCACTCATAAATATATATTTCATCGCTGTAAGCCCTGGTCAGTCTGCCTGTCTTCCTTCGCCTAATGCTGTACACCCAAATATAGTACTGGGCAATACAGCAATATTCCTTACTCAGCATTTGTCGTTGCACTCTTTCTTTTGTCTGACTTGTAATACACAACTGTGTAAGCAATACTACATATCAATTGCCAAATCAGATTTCTACCGCACTGATTTGTGAAATACTTGAGATTGGAGCTGAAACTTGCTGTTGTCATGCAGTCCATCTTTTTTTTTTTTTTTTACGTGACCTATTTTTTTCTAAATGCTCCAGTGACACATGTGTAAAAGGAACGGAGCGCAAACACAATTTCCTTCTCAAACGATTGCATAAAAAGGTCATTTTATCTCTAGTTTCTGTAGATGAATACATTAATACATATCGCTGAAATGATTAACCGATTAATCAGTTATTCAACTCGGAATGACAAGAGTATGTTTTACAAGCACAATGATAACATTGAATTGAATTAGTTGATCAACTGATAATTAATTGACAAAAAATTATAATTAGTCGTTTTAAGTAAATTAGGCTCCAGCTGCTCCATTATGAGGCTGTGCGGGTTTTTTTCTACCTCATATCATTACAAAATGAGTCCCTTTAGGTTTTTTAATGGTCGTTCAGGCGAAATTGGATCTTGCCCTGGGCATTGTCTATATAGTAAGCAATCAGTCATTAAATAATGGATATATTAATGGATTATATGATTGAAAGTCATCAGTCGCTGCCCCAGTAATGCGACAGGGAAGCAACTTACTGTACGTACAGTGCTTGAGGATTGTTTCTTTTTCTGTAGACCAGAGCTTGAAGGGTGAATAAATCATTTTTCTTTAACATGAACTCTTTGTGGGCATTAAGGAAGCTTTTTTACTGACAAATAGTAACAGACAACTGTCGGTTTATATGTATTTTACAAATGACCCCTTGGCATTCAGAGGAATAAAATAATATCTGATGAACATCCTGATATTTACCCTTTTTTAGTTCAATCAGTCCTTGAATGTGTGTTGAGCGTTAGATCTAAGGAATAAATATGATAGAAATGTCTGCTCACCAGCCCTGTCTGTGACCTTTTGGCTGCTGCTTCAGTATACATTCTCCCTAGCGTTCATGAGGAGAGCTGGAGGTGATGTAGAAGCCAGCTGTTTAGGCTACTAGGTCTCGTCTGTGAGTCTTCCTCCCAGTTGAGGAACAAGGCTAATTGCTATCGTATTGTTTCCTGTTACTGGTTTGTCTTGGGTTGTAGCCAGGCTAGGAGCTCCACATCATCTCGGCTGAACCAGCTACCGTCCAAATACTTGCGTGCATATTCACTAAGCTCGTACACCATCTGTCACTTGGAGGTCGTGATGTTGTATGACATGCATATGTTTTCCGTAGGCTAGAGACTCATCCCTCGTTCCCATCCGTTCACTTCCCCTCCATCAGACTTGGCATTAGAGTAGTTTTATGTATATATTGTGCATTCATAAACAAAAAGAAAGGGTCCATTCGAAAGTGATGCCGGCTGTCTTGAGCAAAAAATGAAATTGAAAAAGAGATTTTTAGAGTCCTTGTTTATTTCTTTGTCACGGGTTTGACAGTTCCTTCACTTTTGATCACAGGCTGTTTTTGCTAGACGGTGACGAAGACGAGTGAAGTAGATGAGTTATGTAAGCGGGTGTGTTTTGACTGAGAAGGAGCGTCGAGAAAATGACAAAGTAGGCCAAAAACCACCAAACAGTTTATTAACTGTGAATTAGATGTAATGAAACAAGGTTAAAAAAAGAGAAAGACGGCTTATATAACTGTCGCTGGTGGCCCAAAATTCTCTTTCATTCGGAGGTTAGAGTTTTGAGTTAAAGTTGTTTACCAAATACTTAATTCATTAATCATCATATACTTTTGCTAACCCTGTTTCTTTATTTCAAGTCTCTTTCCTCCCTCCTCATTACTTTCTTGTTTGCCTTTCACACATCTGTCTCCCGTCCTTCTTTACGCCGTTTTTCCTGTCTCGTCACTCCTTTATTTAATGTTTCCTCTTCTCCTGGCCTGCTACCTCATCTTGTCCTCTCTTCCTCATCACTTCTCTGATGTCCCTCCATGTACCCGTTCTTCACGCTCCTCCTCGCCTTCCCTTCATTAATCCATACGTCGCCCCCATCATCCCTCATCTGTATCCCTCCTTCCCTCCAGATATATCCCTCTCCACTTCGTTCTCCTGTCCGACATCCCATCCATTCCTCTCTTTCTAACCTTTCACTGACGTAAATCCCGCTGTCCCTGCTCTAACGTGTACCTCTCTGTTTCCTGCAGACCCTGTGGTGCTGGGCAGAGCGTTATGGCTCAGACGCTGCAGATGGCGATCCCTAACTTTGGCAACAACATCCTGGAGTGTCTGAACGAACAGCGGCTGCAGGGCCTCTACTGTGATGTCTCCGTGGTCGTCAAGGGACATGCCTTCAAGGTCTCAAAACTTTTTTTTCTTTTTAAAGTTACCTATTCAAGGAGTGACAGCTTCTAGTCAGAGGTTGTACAAAAGTTCAGCTGGTGGGTGCCTGATAGAGCGTACGCCCCTGTAGGCTGGGTCCTATCGACAAGAGAGAAGATTAATTAGAGTCAAAACTGTAAAAGAAAGACAAGAGTTTAAATCATTTTTAATTTCCATGTTTTATTCTGATATTTTTCTTGTCAAGCTGTTTTAATTTCTGTGTTTGAACAACATGGGAAAGGTTTTGGTATTCAGTCTTTTTCAGTTGTTCATTGGTTCTGGAGGACTGGTTGTGGGGGCTGCAGTAAGTCATAATTAGCTCCTCGGTGAAGGTATTCACAAGAGTTTGGTTAAAATCAATTGGTAAGACAGGAAAATATGGTCCAGGTCAAAAACAGCCAGAGTCCTGCTTTAAATAATTTCTAATAGATTTTCTGAGCTCCCTCTGGCCACTTCTCTCACAAGGGGAATAAATCTTTGGCTTTGCAACCGTTCAATACAATTTGTAAGGCTACAATTAGAAATTTGGCTATATTTCAGAAGTTACTGCAATATAATGGGAAAGGATTCCTCTACGGTTAGATACTTTTAGAAAATAAAATGTCCTTTTCCATTGCAGTTTAAAATAGATTCAGCCAAAGGGAGGTTAACTGTAAACATGGCTGAGATGAAGCCAGTCTTGCACTTTGTACATACTGTCTGGGGTTTTCACCTCCTTATATTTGACTGCACTCACAGCAAGTGTAAACCAAGAAACCAAAAGAAATATTTCAGAGTTTAAATCTACCCTGACTGGCTGTGTTTTACATGTATGATGATATTCACATTGCATAGATTTCGTTTACAATCGTAATATAATTAACTCGTATAACCTAACTTTCCTTACCTAACCTCAGGCACACCGCGCGGTGCTGGCAGCGAGCAGCTCCTACTTCCGGGATCTGTTCAACGCCGGGGGAAAGAGCTCGGTAGTGGAGCTGCCCCCGGCCGTGCAGCCGCAGAGCTTCCAGCAGATCCTGGCCTTCTGCTACACAGGACGCCTCAGCATGAACGTTGGAGACCAGTTCCTGCTCATGTACACAGCCGGCTTCCTCCAGATCCAACAGATCATGGAGAAAGGCACAGAGTTTTTCCTCAAGGTAACCCCTCAATGAAACATTCATAAACAATGATTTGACTGTTCCTTAAGGCTGACTGCAGGTGTAGAACTACGGGAATTTTTCGATAGTCAGTAGCCTTCATGTGCTGCCACTATGGCACCTGTTGTGTGCGTGACATTAAGAATGGCATTTGTTGGGCGCCCGTTTAGCTCCGTGGGTAGAGAGGCTCAGTCCTTGCTGCAGCGGCCCAGGGTTCGAATCCGACCTGCGGCCCTTTGCTACGCGTCATCCCCACTCTCTACTCCCCTTTCCTGTCTATCTTCAGCTGTATCTATCAAATAAAGGCAATAAAAGCCAAAAAAAAAACTTTAAAAAAAAGAAAAGAATGGCATTTCTTGTCATGGGGGTGTCTGTGTTTGTAGACACGTCCTTGTGACTAAAGAATAATTGAAACATCGTACTGACACTACAGGTTCCCTCTATAGTAGCAGATGATCTGATTAGATTTGGAGTGCCTTGCTGCATAAATCTGCATATTAATGAGGAGAACTGATTTCCTTGAAAGTACTCCTTAACACCTCCAGACAGAGTTAATATGGTACCAGCTATGTGTTATGTGAAGTATGTTAAGAAAAACCGAAGTATTTGCTACTGCTGGATGTGTTGCTTGCTGGGCTTGAAAGGCTGGTTGTCAGAAATGTGTTTGGCTACTTTGCCAAGAAATATTGGGAATTCACCTTTCATATAAAAAAAATCTGTCCAGCTTGTAGTAGAGTAACAGAAGAATTGCTTGTCCGTTACATTACCTGGTAGAAAGCAGATTTAAGATTGTGTAGAGTATCTTTGAAAACGTTTCCAGTACTAGTGCCAATATTATTACCAGGCTCTGTTACCAAAACCTTTTTGACATCTTATTCGAGGAATATAAACCATGAACTGCAATTAAGGATTCTTAAGGATTTCTTCAAACAGTTGAGTGTTTGAGCTTCACTGTTTGAATGATGTCTGTGCAGCGTTTGACACTAGAAGGATGTTTTCACATTCATCTGCTGGAAGTGGAAAGTTTCTCTGTGCTCATTGAAAATCTTGATTTTCAGTTGTGGGCCAACAAGCTTTATTTGTGACTTGCAAGAGTGTGGTGTAGAAACAACTGTACAGTGAAGTAGACATTTTGTGTCCAGCAGGATAACTTGAATGAACAGAATTAGCATATTCATAGATTCTGGCATTTTTAATAAGGTAGAAGGAATAGAGGTCATTTTAAGGATTTTAATGTGGACGTTATGTAGTTTTTTAGTTTATATAGTGTTTTCCTAAGGAAAAAATTCATCATTGCTCCAAGCAGACTATTCGTATATAAATCTTAACACATGTATGGAGGGGATCTTTAATATAGCTTTTATTTTTTTTTTAAAGAAAAATTACAGAACATGTCTGGAAAATTGCATCACAAAATCCCCGAGCCCAAGGCCAGGTTTTGTTGGACCAGGCCTAAAACCAAACGATATTCACATTACAGTCATATAAAGCAGAAAGCGAATCCTGACATGTGAGAGGCTGGGACCATATAACTTTGCAGTGTTGCTTCATAGATGACTTCAAACAGTTACTATCAGTATTGTTTTGATTTACTGTTATGTTTTCCATTATAACTTAAGAAGTGTTAAAATCCATCATTACAGTAACAGTAACTTCACCCAAATAAAATAGTGTACTATACTGGAACCATCTTATCATAGAACAACATTATGAATATGAGCAGACATTTGATGCCAGGTTTTGATTTTCCATGATGTTATGGACACATTTCGGTTGATACCCTGCCCTGCTTAGGATGGAGAATTACAACATTTTAAACCAGCATAAAAATGAAATAGTGGCACAGTATGGGTGTGTATTTTTTTTTTATAGGTAATTCTGGAAACTCTCATCCTTCTTTATATCATCACGCCTCCAGGTCTCATCTCCAAGCTGTGACTCCCAGGGTCTCCACGCTGAGGAGACCCCAAGCTCCGAGCCTCAGAGCCCCGTCACTCAAACAGTGGGTGGAGGTGGCGGAGTCGGCGTCGTTGCCACAGCCGCAGGAAGACCCACCTCTTGTCTGACGCCCCTCCCCCTGGTGTCCAAGGTGAAGACGGAACAGACAGCGTCCACACCTCAGCCCACCCCACAGCCACAGCAGGTAGGCCGCCTCTGATAACTTTAACACAGGCGAAGTGTTTGAACTGATGAGGCAATTAACACCATCTCGGCTCTTTCTATCTGAATTATGTGAAGGAGTCTGAAAGGATAATATTCTATATTAATTCGGTATTGACATCAAACAGTGAAACAGGGCATCACGAGTAGGTGTCGCTTTGAGTTTGAGATTTGAAAAGGCTTTGATAAACTTTCAAGGAAAGCTCGCTGCCAGTTACGAAACCTTAATCTTGTTGTAATTGCAACTGAAGAGATTTGAAAAAAACACACCATATATCCATCTTTTTTGATGACTCATTACCTGAAGGTTATTTCTGAAATATGGCATTTTTCAGTTTCAAATCGTTTTTCAGGCAAAGACATCAATTATTGTGGAGGTCGAAGGTCTCTATCAATATTTTGTGAAGTCAAGCACTTTATAAGAGCTTTAGCTTTGGAGGTGTGGGAGAGCCTTCATATTGAGAGATGAGTATTGTTTGTGTTTTTATCATATTACCATCCACATTAATTAGTGGTGGGTAGTTAAAGGAGCGCAAACTGTAGTAAACAGTTTGTCTCACTTCATTTACTGTCACATAACAGTGGCTTAATACGTACAGAATGGCTTTCCAGAGTTTGCTTTTAATGTACACTCATTTACTTTTCTGTTGAAAAGGTTGTGATAAGGAATTATAAATATATAGATAAATTATAACACCTGCTGAGCCAGACACGCTCGCTCCAAGAGCTGTTTTCACTAGCCTATACCCAGTGCATATTTTATTTTTCACTGCATATTATCAGGTACTCTGAAAGTTTCAAATTGAGTTTTAAGGTTGAAACGAAATGCGTTGAGTCATTCGAGCTCAAATACAGGTGAAAGAAACCGGAGAAACCAGCTTCTTGTGATTTTAATTCAGAGGAAACCATCTGTTTGCTGCTCCAAAATAGTCACCATGTGATGACAGGTGCAAATCTGCATAGCAGTGTACTTGCTCCAGTCCTCACTTACAGCAGAGGGAGAGGCTACAGTGTGAGAGCTGTGTGATCTTACAGTCAAGTAGCACAAATAAGCCTCATATGTACAGATCTGTCTGTAAATGGATTACGAAAAAACACAGTAATCGTGTTCTTCGTCATGTGATGAAACCGTCAGCAGATTTGTCGTCGGTTGTTTTTACGAGATGAAATAAAAGATGTTAAAACTTGTGATAAAGTCTGCAGGGTAGTAACACGGTTTTGTGTAAATTTAGACACCAACCTTTTCTGTATAGTCTGCATTAGAGACCAAGAGACTACTAAGATTCTGTTTTTGCTTTATTTTTGATTTGCTCACAGTTATAGACTTACCTGTTTGGACTTATTTGGCAAAGATTAGTTGAACTACCATTTAAGGCTTAGTGAGTGTGGCTGAGTATCCAACCTCACTCTGTTTTTGGTGCTCGCTGATATGTGTCTGTAGCAGCGAGTGTCATCTGTTAGGAACTAAAAGTTGAATGTCTGTTGTTTTTAAAATAATCTACTTCCTGATGCCCCCTGTTTCATACAGTCTTTTTGTATATAAAATATGCAGTTTTTGTACAGTTTATTTTCTGAACCTGTTTGAGAAGATAAATATGAAACTTGCTGCTGTGTGAATGATATTAATCTCTGCATCGTTACTGTTTGCAGTTAAAATTGTTGCTTTATGTTTCCTAATTGTTTTTTATTAATTGAATTTTTTTAAGTTGTCTGGCGCTGAAGATGAATAATCAGTGTTTCTCTCTCTCTCTCTCTCTCTCTCTCTCTCTCTCTCTCTCTCTCTCTCTCTCTCTCTCTCTCTCCCCCCCTTCAGCAGGAGGGCTCTCCCTACTCGGTGGTCTGCACCCCGGTAGCCAAGCGGCTGTGGGAGGGGGGCAACCGTGACGGGGGAGGAGGGTCTGGAGGGGGCGGGGGAGGTGGGATGAGAAAGGCCGCACGCTACTCTTCCTCCTCCTCTTCCTCCTCCTCCTCCAACAATACTACCCAGGATACCTCTGGCCGCGGACCCGCAGCCAACGCCGCTATGTTGGCCGGCGGCGGTGCCACTTCAGTGGGAGCTGCCGGACTCAACAGTAACCATAACAACAATAACAACAACAACGGCGGGACCCCTGAAGGCACTAGCCCGGGCACACTGAGCATGTACACCAGCGACTCGCCAATCAGTTACCACGACGACGAGGAAGAAGACGACATAGCAGACGACAGCGCCGAAGAGCAGTACAGACAGATCTGCAACATGTACACGATGTACAGCATGCTGAACGCTGGAGCGGCAGGTAAGCTCTGTGAGTGGGGGTTCATTTTAGGGGCACTGTTGTTTTCAAGTAAATCTCAAGTTTTTGTCCTCTGATCTGCGGCTCTTGCTGAAGTGTGTTTACATGTTCCAGTCTTGGAAAGTTTGCTCATCCAAACTTCTCAGGAGTGGAGGATGTTGTGGAGAATGAAATGTTTAAAAGGCTGAAACCACTGACAGTTTTGGATCCTGCCTTAACGCTTATGAATTGTTTATAATTTGTTTAATCAAAAGGACTCACTCAGATGGAATGGTTTGAATTAAATATTCAAACCACTGACAGTTATACTAACGGAAGTTTATTCAAAATATATGAGAAATGTGGATACAATCATTTGAACAGTGTCACCAGCAATTGAGCTGTTCTTACAGTTAACATACAGTTGTTCTGCACTGCAACATGGTTTCCCTTTTCTTTGGTCTAAATGTGTGAAAGCCAGTATTTACTTTATAAACAGCACAAGTTTCTCAATTTTAGACTGTTTTTTATTTTGGCAAAATTTGTGTATGACTACTTTTTACTTTTAACACTTCTTTTGTAGAAAAAAAAATGTTTTATTCCTCAAAGTAAGACTTTATATCTTCTCTGAAACTATTGCACTAGTTAGGTAAAATCTCCAAAAGATACCCAGCCCTAAATGTAAGTAAAACTGATAACAATCCATCCTCCTCCTTAGTGGTCGGGGAGCGGGTGGAGGCTCTTCCGGACTTGGCCCCAGACTCAGGTGGCGGACGGGGGGGCAGGGGGGCACGGTCCCGGCAGGACCTGGCGTCGCTGCCCGCTGAGCTCATCAGCCAGATCGGGAACCGCTGCCACCCGAAGCTGTACGAGGAGGGCGACCCAGCCGAGAAGCTGGAGCTGGTGAGCGGCACCTCCGTGTTCATCTCCCGCGCCCAGCTCATGAACTGCCACGTCAGCGCCGGCACCCGCCACAAAGTGCTGCTCAGACGCCTGCTGGCCGCATTCTTTGACAGGTCAGTGTTTTGCCTACCAAACATTTGGTTGGTCAAATGTAGAGCGGTAACAAAGAGAGTGCTGTATAAGCCGCAGTAAACGATAAAGCTGCACGCTGAGAACTAGACTACAACTAGACCGCTTTTGGCGTTGAATCAATTTTTCCTGTCTGATTTTCCTGTTTGATTTTGAAGATTGTGTTTCTCTGTATGCACCACAGCATGTCTTTTTATTGCCTTAAAACTTCTTTCTGTATAACACTATGCTGTGTGCATCCTGTATCTGTTTACGTGCTGATGTATTTTTGTGTCTTTCCTTCCAGGAGCACTCTGGCTAACAGCTGTGGAACTGGCATTCGCTCTTCAACCAATGACCCCAGTCGTAAACCCCTGGACAACAGAGTGCTGCACGCTGTCAAATGTGAGTCATAAAAAGATACACACTGTTTTTGATATTATAAATACTGAGAGTTACATCTCGGTGAGACTGTGGAGCTGCCCGCATGCAAAGTTCCCCATTGCTGCTTTGAAAGTCACTCCTCACCAGCCATTGAGCCTTTGGTGTTTTTCAGTGTTGTTTCTTTTTTCATCTTCCTCTCTTTCCCTTTTTCCTTCCTACAGTTTACTGCCAGAACTTTGCGCCGAGCTTCAAGGAGAGCGAGATGAACGCCATCGCGGCTGACATGTGCACCAACGCCCGCCGCGTCGTCCGCAAGAGCTGGATTCCCAAGCTTAAACTGCTGATGGCCGACAGCGACGCCTATTCCGCCTTCCTGGCCGACAGCGTGAAAATGGAGGCCGACGCGCTGGGGGCGGAGCAAGGCTTTGACCCCGCCTCCCTGGAAGCCGTGGCGGCGGCGGCAGCGGCGGCTGGCAACAATAACGAAGTGGGAGGCGGAGCCACGCAAGCAGACACCCTCCAGGGGGCAGGAGGAGACGGCAGCACTTTGTTTTGAGTGAGTGAACGGACAGATAGATGAATGGACAGATGGACAGATTGATGTAGGGAGGGATGGCATTTCTCTGGGGCGATGAGTCGAGAACGGTGACCACAGTGGTCGTGATGACAGTTGTCGCTCATCCCCTAGCCGCCATGTGTTTGGGGATCTATTTCTTCTTTTACACCTCTTTTGCTCAATTTGTTCTGCTTCCCTTCCTTTGTTTGTCCACATTTCTGTCTCTCTCAGCGGCCCAGAATGCCTCTCTTTGGGTCGTTCCTCCTTCCTTTTAATGGTAGAGAGAGATTGAAAGATGGAGAGAAAGGTAGCAGAGGGAGGAGGTTGATAAATAGCCCCCCCCCACACCTCTTCATTCCTCTGCAACCTTTCAAGACCTGCTTGTTTCAGCCTTTATTTTTTATTCTTTTGTTTTTAAGAGTGTGTACTGTCACTAAGGCCCTTTTTCTTACCATAATCAATCACAGACATTCCCTGGGGAGGGGGGTGGGCGGAAGGGGGTAATCTTGTTTGGAGAAAGTGATTCTTTTCCTTCCCCAAACTCCGGTAACACTGTTGTTTTTGATATTGAATGTATGTGTGGCGAAGCATCCGAACCGCAGCGTAGTGAGTCAGTGGAGGCTGAGTGAGCTTGTACAGAGCCCTTCTTTTATTCTTTTACTCGTTTGTTTTGCTTTATTTCATCTGGACAGCCAGATGAAAGCTTCTGTGACCGCGGTGGGGTTGATGAGGTCAGGGGTTGAAATGAATATTAATATGTATATTGGCATGGTTTATGATCTCCCCGACCCCACCAACCCTGCTCTTTAACCCCTGCTGGGCATGCTGGGAAACTGACCTACCAGCCCTTAGAGAGATGCTGGTGAGTTCTGACTGACGGTGCGGTGGCAGACGGGGAAAAAACTAAAGTTTGCTTGGCTTTTCCCCTGACCTCCCCTACTTTTTGACCCTAAAACCTAAAAAAAATTGTTCAGTTTCCCTTTTTTTTTGTTTAAATTCTTAATTTTTTACTTTTCGTGTGTGATTTTTGCCAAGCCTCCCGAGCTAGAGGAAACTTGTTACCGATGATTGTCAAAGAGTTTGCGCCTGATAAATGCACTGTGTTATTTCCTGCGGTATGAGTACAATCGAACTACGTTTTTGTACGTATCAGAAAGAGAAGAGGGGTGGTTTTATTTAAAAAATGCAAAAAAAGGAGAAAAAATACAAGCTGAATCCAATTTATATATCCGTTTATCACCCTTTTTTTTTTTTTTTTAATCTGAAGGAAAGTCCAGAAAATGAGTTTAAGCCTGTGAGCTTTGGAACGATTTGTGTGTGTGTGTGTGTGTGTGTGTGTGTGTGTGTGGTGTGTGTGTGTGTGTGTGTGTGTGTGTGTGTGTGTGTGTGTGTGTGTGTGTGTGTGTGTGTGTGTGTGTGTGTGTGTGTGTGAGGAGATACAGCGGTGCTGTTTCTTTTGTTTTCAGCTCATGTTTCAGTTGCTCTCCCTAAGAGTATTCGCGGCCGTGCCTGTTAGCGGCACAAGTTTTCTCGGGCTCTGCTGCCTGGATGCGTGCTCGCCTGGCATGGACAACGGTGCTAATTCAGGCATTGGTACATTGCAAGGAATACAGCTCTTGCGTGTGTATGTGTAGGTGTGTGTTTGTACGGCCACAGTTTGTGCGTGTGTGCTGCTGCAGCAGAGAGAGAGAGCGGGAGGCCAGACGGTGTGTTTTCACACACGCTTGGTCGATTCATTCACCCATCGCTGCAGTGAGCACACATACACGCTAATATGCATTTGGGCGCTGTCAGCCGCATCAGCTACAGTACACCAGAGCAACGTGGGAATTAAAGGGGAATTACACCAAAGCAGACCCAAGAGGTTGTGGTTTGTCACATGTAAGCGTTCACCTTAAATGTATTCAGTGTTTAATGAGGCTACAGTAGATGTGATGGAGAAGGTAAACTGCGCTGGCTGAAAGTTGTTTGTTTGACAGTTGCGTTCCTGGCTTTATGTAAGATGTTTAGAATTATAAAATGAAAGCTGCTAAATAATGGAAATCAGAAGAATGTTGGCATAGAAACAACCCTGAAAGTCATATTGCAGTCATATTTGCCTTTGATACTTGCGGCTGAATGGTAGCTTTCAGAAAAAAGAATCACAGAACAAACTCTTTTTTTTTTTCTCTTTGAAAAAGTGACCTCCACAATACAGCTGAATTTAAAAAAAAAAGATAAAAAAGCCCTCGCCACGCTTTAGTTGATGAGTGTCAGCTAAACTGTGGCGAGGGCTTTTTTTTATCTTCAGTTTGAGGTTGAGACAGGTGCTCCTGGTGAACGGTTTGATTTAGTGCCACTGATATTTTGCTCCTCGATACCACTGCAGTGTTTCAAATCCTCATTACACCAGATTCTAGTTTTCGGTTTAAACCCCATTCTCTGTCTTTTAATCATAAAATCAATCCCAGACAATCAATATAAAGTCAATTTTTCTTACGACAGACCTGACACATCTGTCTGTCTGTTTGGCACTGGGGAATGAAAGCAGTAGTGTGAATAACATGCGAGCAAAGTTAGCCAACTGTGTAAGCACTCTCTTTTATGTGTTACACGGATTTGATCGATGCCAAAACTATATGCAGCCTGTTAGGTTGTGTCTTCACAATTCACAGCAGGGTAAAACTAAGAATAGTTTCTCTGTGTATCCAACGTAATTGGTGGATATAAACACATTTTATTTTATTTTTTAAATTTTAAGGCTGTAAAAGACTGATTTGTGTTCATTACATCGAGGCCTGCCTGATACCAAAATGAGATAACTCAGCAGTGTGAGCCTTAACTCAACATGGTGACTGTTGTGAAGTCAGCTATTGGTCCCTGTTGGATGAGGGAAATTCTGATTTAATCTCACTAATTTAAAAACAAATATGTTGATAATGGCGGACGCAGCTGGTCTTTAAATAAAGTACCGATGGTATCGATTGATCATTGAGTCAATACGAGACCGTGCCAGATGGCTCCATTACCATAGCTAATTAAGAAATTGATCACATACAAACAGCTGTTTTGGTTTGGTTGAACTTTATTGAAAGATTTGGTATTTTATTTATTTCTACTCCTGTGTAATGGAAACATATACATGTGTCTATTGGTAAAAAAAAAAAAAAATGAAGTGGCACTAGATGATGGAAATGTTCACTGTGGAGCTCTGAGTGCTAAGTTTTCTCCGTATGACAGCATTTTGGCAAACAATGATCAGATTGCAGACCTATATCCTGTACTGTGATATTGTTCAGATTACAGAATTGTTAGCCAAAAGTTGAGAACACCAACGAGTTTGCTTCGGTGGGTTTAGCGGAACCTGCGATCAGCAGGTACTCAAATAGTGTAATACTTTGAAATAAAATGTGGTGTATCGACTGTAGGGGCCAGCAGTATGCCTTCAGTGTCAAAGGTACCATCATGGTCAAAAGGGGAACGCGTTGTGTGTTTAATCTGAGAAATGATCCAACTGTTAAATCCACATTTATAATATTTAATTCCCCCTGTGTTTATGTACCATTTCCTGTGTGTTAAATGTGCATGTCTGCCAAACTTAGTGGCACATTGGATTCCTATTGCTATAAAATTCCCAGTGCGAGTGTTTTTAAGTGCGATAATCTTGAGGACTAACACTTTAAAACCCAAACAAGAAAGGACTTGACATATTATAGATTTGTTGTATTGTATACTAGACCATTGGACCCAACGGACATTCTTGGTTTTTTTTATGCGTATTTGGCCCGTTTTGGTGTTCTTTTTTTGTCTAAATGAGAAGAAACCTCAAGCACCTTATTGCCAGTGTGGCGTCAGAAAGTTTGGACCGCCACGCACACACACACACACACACACACACAGACCCTCAAGGCGAAGGGTCTGTCGTTAACCGTCTCCTAAGCGAAACACAGGGTCGGCGCTGCACGTTGAAACAACCCGGAGAAGAACCAAAAACAGCCTTTGAGGCGTCATCTGACCTGTCTTGAACTGAAACAGTTTTATAGACCAGTGTTATTAAAAAAAAAGTCTGCTTTTTACAGCCTGGCTTTCGAGGAAAGATGTTTACGTGACTATTTAGTTCTTTTATATATTTACATGTATATCAAGTTTTTTTATTATTTCTTTTTTACAAACGCTATCAGTCAAAGAACCCTTGGTCCTGAGACGAGCACCTAAAGGTCCTACAGTCAGGAGGTGGAAGGTAACTGGGGGGGGTATCTTTTTATTTTACCCCACCGTGCCCCACCCTCTATTCTGGAGCACATGGTACGATCTGTGGAGACTTAACCAAGTTCAATAACCAGGACAGAAGCAAGAGGAGAGAGAGAGAGAGGGAGAAAGAAATAAGTGAAAGGAATTGGGGGAGGGCGGGCAGGAGGGGGGGAGATAGAGGAGACAGTTTGCACATTTCTGTTTTTGTTTTCCTTTTAAAAAAAAAATCTTTTTATTCCAATGCTTTGTTTAAAACCACCGCCTTAAATGAGAAAAACATTCTGAGAGAGATAGAGAGAGAGGGAAGAAGAGGACAGTCTGAGCCTCCCTAGAGAGGAGGGATGAATTGGGGGGAGGTGGGGTTGGGGGGGTGGCAGAGACGCTTGGATGATTTGGTGTGAATGCATGCATGCATACTGGTGTGTGTGTGTACGTAAGTATGTGTGTGGTTTGTTGCAGGGTGGGTTTGGGAGCTGTTTGTAAAGCCTTTGTGTGTGTGCATCTGTGGGCGAACATAATGTGTGGGTGTGTTTTTAATGTTTGTGTGCGTGTGTGTGTGTGTGTGCATATTAATGTATGTATGCAGTTTTTTTTCCCTCCCCGCTCGCATCCCTCCATCTCCATTTATGGCATGTTAATGTCTGCCTCCTCACTCGAAGAGCCTTTGACAGTGGTACAGTGTGTGTGTGTGTGTGTGTGTGTGTGTGTGTGTGTGTACGTGTGTATTGCGCATGCCTATGCCAGGCTGGGTCTGCGTCTCGATCTATGTGCTGCATACGTGTGTGTCTGGCTTCACGTGGCGACTGCGCATGTCTGTCACTGTGTGTGGGTGGTTTGGGTGCTCAGCTCTGCAAGGTCTGTATATGTATGTATGTGTGTGTGTGAGTGGGTGGTATGTGTGCAGAGGTTCAGATGAGTGGCTGTTTGTTTTTGTCTGCCTCCTCTGCCTCACACACACACACACACACACACACACACACACACACACACACACACACACACACACACACACACACACACACACATCTGCAGAGTCACATATCTCTATCCACAGCACAGAGTCTGTACATCTGTGACATATCAAAGCTGCAGATGTATTGTGGCCATGTTGCACATCATGGCTGCAGCTCTTTTGTTTTTTATAAAAGTCATTTCAATGTAAAATAGACTTCAGACAAAGTAGATCATGAGCACTTCTATTGACTCTTCAGATTTTTTCCCCTGCCTAAAAATCTCCCCGCTGCCTGGTACACGTCCTGCCCTCCTGCATGGGACAGCAGCACAACTGCAGCCAGGACACTTTTTCCCTCCTCCACCTCTTGATTTCTATCCTCAATTCTCCTTTTCTTCCCTCCCTCTCTGCCCTCGCCCATCTCTCTCTGTTTTCTATTTTCTTTGTTTACATGTCTTTCTGCCTTGTCTCCTCTTTCTGTATACATTTCTATCTCTCTTCCTTGCTGTCCCTCTCTTTCTCCATCTCACACACAGCTAAATAGTCTTGGTCCCTTGTTGCTTCATTACGTAAACCATCATTTTCCATCCACCGCTGCTTCATTTCTGTGTCGGCTCCATTTTCTTCATATAATGTGAATCCCTGCCAAACTCTCACCCGTATATCTGTATCGTGTGTGTGTGTGTGTTTGCTGTCTATAACAACAGATGGGGCTGCCAAATATGTTGCTGCGTGTGTGCGCATACATGTGAGCAATCGAATGCAAATATGCAAATAAATGAGTGTAGATGGGTATATCTGACCTGTGTGTGTGTGTGTGTGTACGTGTGTACGTGTGTGTGTGTACGTGTGTGTGTGTGTGTGTGTGCTTTCTGCCCACCCCCCTCTCATAGGACACTGTCCAGTTGTGTGATTTTTTTTTTTTTTTTTTTTTAGTCTACTGCACCTTTAATAGTCAGACAATTGATGAGAACGGTCTATCTGCCCCTGTATTCTCCTGGCTGCTGTGGCTGACAAATCAGAACATCCACATGAGAGACGCAGCCAATCATGACGCATATATCGACCAGGCTGTTGAACCAAGTGACCAAGTGGGGTTAAAAAAATAATTACAATCATCCTAGACTTGAGCAGTGAGAGGAGGAGGAGGAGGTGCTGTTCTTCCTGAGGAGGAGATGTTTGTTAAGAATCTCCCAGGACAGATGAGGCATTGCGGCAGTCTGCCGTCACATGAGCGAAGCCACAATCCAGACAAAGAGACAAGAGTGAGAGGAGAGAGAGGAGGCTAATGATAGAGAGGGGGAGGAGGGAGGAGGAGGAGGCGATCGTCTCTCTCTGGCCCCGTGCCACCAAGATAAATACCTGGGTGCTTGTTTATTTATGTAGCGTGGCATTTTGCAGAGGGGTGGGGTCGTGGGGTGAATGAATAAACGGTGGAGTTGTCTAAATCCCTCAAAACGACCCCAGTGAGACAAGCACCCACTGACTGGACGATAACGGGGCATCCAGATAAAGAACAAAGCTTCCAAAACTTTAGTTAAGATTCGTCTGGAGAACAAAAATTAGCTTTGATTCCTCCCCCCCCCCGTAAAGTTGAAATTGCACTAAATATCTGTAAGAGAGTGGAGAAAATGTATTTTATGTCCTGAAACACATTTGGCTGAATGTTTTTAACCCACTGTCCTTTTTAAGCATTGCGATATGATAATGGAAGACGTTTGAGCTGCAACTGTAGAGGTGATTCGCCCAGCTGTTGTAAAGTGTGTGTAATGTTGAACACCTGGCGAACCTTCATCTGTAGTCAACAATTACAGGCCAGGAAAAACGATGGTTTATTGAATTAGCAGGAGCCCAATATTAAGGGCTAGTGTGGATATACATCATATTTAGTAGTACAGTGGTTCCCAACCTTTTGTGCTTGAGACCTTTTCACCCCAGATTGTTTCAGGTTGCAACAGTTGGTTCATTAATTCATTAGTTTATAAAGAAACTTAAAATCAAATGTAAATATTGGCCCATTTTCTTCATCTTCTATGATAATAAATTGAATATAATTGTGTTGTTGGACTGTTGGTTGAACAACACGAGCAGTTTGAAGACGTCCCCTTGGGCTAAGGGAAACTGGGGTGGACATTTCACACAATGTTGACATTTTATAGACCAAACTATTTATTGAGAAATTGATGAAAATAAAAGGCACAGTAATCAATAGGGAAATGATCGTTAGTTGTAGCCCTAGTTAGAAATATCCATAATTTCATGAGGAAAAGGGCAATAATGTGTGTAACATGGGGAACACAGGCTGGGAACCACTGTACTAGCAGTATTAGACCCCAGTATTGTTCAAACGTGGCCTTTAATCTTCGAACACAGGCAGGAAATAAAGATTGAAGTTGAAAGTTCTATAAATTTGAATGGTAAATTTTGTCTCTGTGCAAGATTTTGAAAGGAAAAGAATGTAGAAGTGGTGATTATAGAGGGTTAGGTCAGATCCAACAAGCTTTTTGTCCCACGTTCCTGCTGACTGTCTGTTCTTGGCCTGTTCTCCTGGGGCCTCGGGTTGTGGACTGGGTGAACGGGGGTTCCAACTGGTCTTCACATCCAGGGGTTTTGAACATAAATTTGAGAGAAATTCGGCGTACTTCAAACGAGCACAGCAAAAAGGATATTTTCTTTAATATCTGCCTGTGTCTGTTTTATTTCCTCCTTTTGATTTGGAGGAAGGTTTGCGAGCCAGTAGCGGACTGCTACTGAGAGAAAGGACACAATGATTTATATAAAGAAGTTTTGAACACTCCCCTGCCCTGCAAAGAGCAAAATCTGAACCGTGAAAGTGAACAGTAAAGCCGTGGTGTAAGTCCAGCAGCATGGGCTGTATATCGCAGAATATCTTTTTTTATGAAATATAAAACCCACCTGTGACCTTTTGACCTTTTTAGGTGACAGGTTGCAGCTTTTTGCCTCTTTGTAGGGCAGCTATGTCTGAGCACAGTTTTACAACTAAAAGTTGAGCGGGGCCAGAGCAGACATTTTTTCAAAGCGATACGAGTTTGGTCGCGCTTTTAGAAGAGCTTTGTACACGTTTCAAAATGTTTTTCCGTTTTAAACGTTTTTGGTTTCATTTTCTGTTGCTATTGTGTTTTTTTTGTTTTCTACATTCGAGTTAGTGTACTGTAGTCCTCGAGAGTTATTTTAAGACAGATGCTACTAATAATTGAACATTAACACCTGTACGTAGAGTTGCCAAGTTGTGTAAAAAAAAAAAATTACAAAAAGAGAAAGTGGAGACATGGTTAGCTGTAAAATAGTCTAGAGAAAAGAGAACCACATATTTTTGCATTGCGATTGTTGTATGACTGAGGTGCTGCGGGCGGGAGGGTTGAGGGTTGGGCTTTTAATGCTGGACCAGATGTTTGGTTTTTACTGCACTGCAGCTGTTGTCGGGGCGGGATCAGGGACCGCAGAAAGCAGACGGACGGACTGATGGACAGTCGAGGCAAACGAAACACTGTTGTGCTCACATCATTTTAAGGCTACAAGCCTGAATGTCTGTTTAAAAAAAAAATCTTGCCATGGATAAAATCTTAACTCTCCATTGTCTTGTGACGATAGAAATCCGTTTCTTAGCCAAGCATGAACTTCCATTAGAAATCGACCCAAAGTAAGTTTACTTGACCTGGTTTCTCAAACCAGCTTTTCCACAAAGAATAAGCTACTGCTGCTTGAATGTTATTTTCCTTTAGACGTCCCCTGGTGGCTAAAGGCTGCTACTGCGGCTCAGAGAAAGGGGGGGGCTCCACAGCTGCAGTATGTGCCAACGCCACCAGAGGGCGAGATCCCAAGAAGCAGTGATCCTACACAAGCTACGATTGTAATGAAAGAGTCTCGATCACTGTATTCATCCGAGCACCTTAACAGCGGACCCCGCCGGGGGGTTCTGCTGCTCATTCTGAGAATCCGACACAAGACGCAAAAACCGCCAAAACGCCCACCGCAGTGTGTGGGCCAAGATGCCAAATAAAGTTGTCAGTAGATTGAAAGTTGCTGACGTGACTTCCAAAAGAAAAGAGCTGTTTTTGTGCTTCGACTCGTCCGTCCACGACTTCGTCCGTCTGTTTTTCACTCCTGCTCTCCACCTCGGCTGCCGAACCACAGAAAGGAACAAAAGTGACGAGGAGAGAGTGGAATAATCTTTAAAAAAAAAACAAAAAAGCACCTTTGGGCGAGCGCTCAACTGTCCTGGAGAGCCAAAGCCCTCTGCACGTTTCTGAGCACGCTCACTATGTCACTTCCTGTCTGTGGTTTGGATGCTGGTGTCAGATGTTGATTTTTTGGGGGGGGTGGGGGATCGAGATGTAATGTGAGGGTTCTTTTTGTAAGTTCCTTATTTTTGTTGTTTTTATCTTTTTGTACTATCATTCCCTTTTTTTATTTTGTATGTTTTTCTCTTCTCTCTCTTTATTGACATTTGTTTACTGTAAAAATGATGATGATGATGATGTGCTCATTGACCTGTCTCCCCCCCAGGTGGGAAGCGGGAGCATAGACTGTGCAAACTCTCCTCTGAATGGGGGGTGGGGGAGGATTTAAAGGGGAGAGTTCAGGTGGGTGAGGGGTACCGGTGAAGGGTGAAGGTTGGAGTTGATTCAGACAGAGTTTCCTGCACAGGGCATCAGTGAATTCTGATCATTTCCAGTCTTTTTAAAAGAATCCCAGAAGAATCACCAAGAAAGGTATGTTCACCCAGCAAGCATTTGATGATTGGGTAGTGTCAATCCGAACGAGCACAAAACCTTCAGTGTGACAAGAAGCCACAGTCAGAAATTCTCTTCAAAAACAGCTTCAGACTGATAATCAGGCCGATTATCAGATCACGAAGGAAGCAAAAAACGACTTTGATGTCTTTTCTACTGTCAATTCCGTCAAAATGCTCGTGGGGTTTGACTTGTACTGTCATATGGTATTGCGTGGAAAAATGTGTGATCTGATTGACGGTCGTACTGCCCCCCTTTTTCTTTTTTTTTTTAAAATCCAGACAGAATGTTAACGGAAAAATCCACCCTCAAACACTTAAACTCCGGTGTTAGAGACCCCATATTTTAGCATATTCAACAGTGAACGTCAAGCCCCTTAAAGGGAGAGGCCACTATTCAACGTATCCAGCAAACCCAGACACACATCAGCAGTCACTTGCTGTCACCACCCAATAAAATCACAGTTTCAAGGAATATCTGGCTCTTTAGCCGCGAAACGCTCCACTATCTTCCCCCTTAACGTACATGAATTAGTCTGAGCCCTTTCACTCAAAAACAAACAGCGGCCTGCTGAGGCTAAAGACAACGAACGACCAGCTGCTGGCTGTAAAACCAAAACAATTTGCTGAAAGACGCAGAAATGCTCCGTAGTGCTGAGAACTGCAGAGTAAGGTGGGATCCTCCCCTCGTCATTTCATCCATTATGAATGTAAAAACAGATCAGTGCTGCTTTGATTAAGAAAAATCCACCGTAGAGGATGCAGGGAATTAGAAAGTGAAAGGGTGTGGCCACGGCATGTGAACGTACATTTCAACCCTTGATACCAGACTAACTTTTGAAAAGCGAGGGTGGATTTTTCCGGAGCAGGGACCCTTGCTGAGGACTGTCAGGAGTTGTGTCGTGAAGTGTTTAAAACTGGCTAAACTTGAGAACAGAGGAGCGAGGGAAGTGGACGCGAGACTCTCTTAAAATCAAGAATCGTGATCCTGAGGTGTGAGTCCTCCATCGTGTATCTCTCCCTCGCCACCCCTTCCTCGCCGCTCAGCCGCGTTCCTCCTCATCTTCCTCGGCGCCGCGGCCTGACCTCATCAGCCCTCAACCGACCTTTAACCCCCCCCTCGCGCTCCTCAAGCTCCGCGAGTCTCTCTTCCTGCCGTCTGCAGGTCTGTAGTCTTGTATCCAGAAACATTTACTCCGCTCTTTCCCAAATCCCCACACACCAGAGACAACACACACTCACGTATATATATTTATATATATATATACTGTATATGTATAAATGAATACGAAACAGGCAAACCTCTGAGATACAGAAGCTCACGCTCACACACACACCTGCAGACTCTCAGGATGTGTTGCAGGACGTGTGTGCGCGTGTCTTCGTGTCACTGATGCAGTTTTTAAAAAAAAAAAGTACCAGTTTACCTCGGGAGCTCTCAGCCATAGCAGACCTTAATCCCCACAGATATCTCAGCGCTGCGAGCAGCTTCTGAACTGCTGTGGCTGCCGTTACAAAGCAGGTACATTTTTGTTTTTCAGGAACAAACCCGGGAGCCTCAGCAGAGCGCTCTCGGACCATTTGAATGCATACAGCGCAGGGTTTTTACAGAAACGGGACACAAGTCGAGAGTCCATGTCAACACAGTCTTACCTCAAAATCATACTACAGAACAGGGGGGGGCCGGGCTTATATATGATCATAGCAACCGTGAATGACTATTTTTTATTCCTTCTCTTCCTTGTCTCTGGTGTCGTTGGGTGAAAATACTCTGCAGAACTCTTTCTTTTTCTCGTTTTTCCACTATAAATATATAAATATATAAACTGTACATTATGACATAGAAGCACTATCGAAGTTTGATTGTTAGATGTGCACTCGCAGCATGAGGTATTATTCTTTATTATTCTTCATAACCCAGAAAAATGAAAAAGTGAAATAAGAGCTTTTGGAAGTAAACAACAAAGGATAAAAAACAAACAAAAACAATGCAGTAGCGTCTACTGATGTCAAAGAAAATACCCGACCTCACCCCGCCTCACACACACACACACACACACACACACACACACACACACACACACGCGTCCCCCAGACCTTTACCCCAGCCCTGCCGTGTTACCCTGCCCCCCTCCCCCATCCAACCGATCGCCCCGATGCCCCCTCGCGCCACCCCCCCGCCCTCCTGCCCCGGTGTACATGCCAGTGTTTCCCCCATGTGTTCCAAGTGCCAATAACTTTGTGAATTCCTAACTGTGACCCAGTAATAAAGATAATTGCACATTAACTACTGTAAAGAGTAAAAAGAAACCAGACTGATTAAAAATGAGGAAAATATCTGAATATCTTAATAAAAGGTTTTTAACAAACAGGATTGACCTTACGGCTGTGTTGGGTCTTTATTTACGTTTCCTGAGCTCCGGGATGAATGGATCCATTGTATATGTTGAGGTAAGAATATGTAGCATAATGACATGTTAAATTCCCTGTGTGCTGACATACAAGGACAAAGCTGACGTGCTGATGTTAAGCATGTATAATGTTCATAATGTTCATCATCATAGTTGAACCTGGTGGTGGTAGTAAGATGGAAAGTCAGGTGATGACCAAAGTTATTACAAAGGGGGGCCCAAATGCTAATAGATACAACAGACAGGTCTCCACACGTAGAATAGTCCCAATGTCAGAAAGGTTGCTCAGTAATGGAACATCCGTCTCATGTTGTTAACATTAGCCACCACAATCTACTGCTCTAACCACACCAAGGAGAGTTTTATTGCTTCTGAAGTTACAGACCCATACAGGTAGTCCAATAATGTGCCACATTAAAATCTTTAAAAAGGATACTACCTCATTAAAAAAAATCCAGAATATGCTAATTTTGTTCATTTAAAGTAAGATGTGACTTTGGAAAGAAATGACACACAAAAAGTTCAAGGGCCCAGCTGGTGGTTCCGCACATTTTCACTTTTACACACACATATTTAGATAATATGACTGGTTTCCCATTTCTCCCATTAAACTGATACAAAAACTAGATTTTGATCATTGGTAGAAGTTTGACAGTTCCACAGCAGCTGCTGCTTCAGCCTGGTGAGTGTTTTTTTCTTTCATTCTTCTAAAAATAAAAAAAAATGTCTGCAGCTGAGATTCCAAATCAGCTTTTCTGTTACAGAATCTGATAAATACTCCTGATAAATTATCAATGTCACTGATACAGTGAGGTTTTTTTTCTGAAGGGGTGTAGCTTGTAAACATGTTTCTATTTTTAAATCTCCCATGTCAGAATTTCCTTAAATGCAGACTGGTTTTCTAGACTGTAAACTACAATAATGATGCTCATTGTAACAGATTACCTGACGCAGATTTCATCTTATGTACTAAAATGACCTGAAACCAATGGCTGGACTTTTAAAATCACCACTAATAAATATGAATTGTCATCAACAAGCTTTCACAAGGCAAACCCATTTTCATGTTTCATGTTGTTTCAAATGTTTCACCATTTCCAGGAGCGTGGGGTTTTCCTCAGATCGCTCTCCGTGACTGAACCCCTGAGATGGGAGGCGCTGCATGTGTGCTGGAGGCCGACCTGCACAGGTAAGAGGCAGCCACTACTGTGTGTTTGTGGACTGTATGTTGGTGGAAACACAGTAGCCCAGATAGACAAACCAAACACTGGCTGTGGAGTTTCGGGGCCATTGTAGTTTCTCCTTTGCAGCCCGTTCTCACTCCCAGGCCGTCATATAGTCGCCAGAAGTGTCTCAGTTCATTGCAATCTGCAACTTTACTGCTAGATGTCACTAAATCCTCCACACTGGTCCTTTTAAATGTCTGAAAAATACTAAAAAAGAATTACTCATCGCAATTTCAGTAAGCCCACTGTGTCCGATTAACTGTCCAAAACCTTCACATATTTAATTTACAATTATATAAAAGCCAAACGCAGTATTGGAGAAGCTGGAGCCAGCTATTGTTAAGCAGTTTTGCTTGATAAATGACTTAAATTATCAATATAATTGGCAATTAATTTTCTGTCAATTGTGTCACTTACAGCCTGTGTGAAATGGACCATGTCATTTTCACATTGTCACATCCTGGGAGCGAAAAAGTGAAAGAATAAAATGTTAATTCCCAGTACAGAACAGGAGTTTGATATCAAACCGAAATATCAGTCTTGTATAACTTATAATAAAATAATAGTAATTTTCTACCAGTGTGAGAAGTGCTATTGTAATTTAAATAAGCTCGTCACTGACAGTGTCTCAGTGTCTCTCGCTCCTGCAGTTTCACAGGACGTCTGCTGCATGTCTGAACCAGTCGGGCTCCCGGCTGCTGCATGCTTATTTTACAGCTCCCTGCAGTTCATAAAGCCACCAGGGACTCGCGCTCCGCTCATTACAGCTAAAGTAAATGTAATTTCACATGATGGTTCTGCTCTCAGAATAGGATGTGGCGATGTTTCCATTTTGAAGAGTGCCTCTCGATTAAAACTCACTCCTGTAACATCTGCAATCAGGTGAAAGCTTTTACCTTAAGTACGAATCATTGGGGGAACTGGAGCCAAAAATACTGTATTCATTCAAACATACAGCAGGGGAACTAAACCCCAAGTTACAAGTCTAAACATAGATTTATTCATGTTTAAAAAGTCTTTTGGATACATTAAATTCACAAAACATCAGAGGAAGCCTCATGATTAAGAAATCACAAACAATGTTCAGTTGCTTCATGTCGAACAGGTTTAATGAAACTTAAAACCTCACTGAACAATTTCAGAAATCTGCATGAACCAGTAAGAAAACAATCATTCAATCCACTTTATGCAGATGTAGGTTTTGTTTTTGTCCAAGCAGCAACAGCTGCCATGTGACTTTCATTCTTCATGTAGTGTGATAAGGAAGTATCTAATATAGCAGAGCAGTTCAATGACAAGTCATGTTTAGCCGCCTCCATTACCCCCTTTTTTTTTTTTTTTTGTCGTAGTTCTTTTTAGTTAAACACTGCAGACACATATGCTGTTTGGCATTAAAGGGCACAATGGTAGCCAGTACTGTATACAATTGTGCACATTCATACCCCCCCCTCCCTATACCTCTTTACTGTTTCACCAGCAAAAAGATTACAATAACACAGGTCATCCAAGGGAAAAAGTTTGGTTACATTCAAAATAAAATTCCCAGCCTCAAGCTCCTCTGTGTAGCTGCTGGTTGGTTAAACAACAGAAATCAAATTGTGATCATTGGCACTTCAGTTAACTAAAGGAGACGTTTCATTACATCAGCAGTTTCTAACCAGTCAGAGGTCAGTTTCCCAAATCCACCTTTAATACCGACACGGTTTGCTTCATTTTACCAAAAAGCAATAACTGACACACAAACAGTGAAGATAATGAGGTGAAGATGAGTCAGATGAGTCATAAGATGTTATGAAAAATGTACCTAAAAGAGTTCCGAGAAACTAACTGATGAGATTTGCTAAATAACACGCTTGTGATCTGACTGAAGTTCTGTCACAGTTATCACTGCCTTGATGTTCCATTTTGGACAAAACAAAGACTAGAAAGCCTCAAATTAGTCTTTCTTTTGTCCCTAAACCTGGAAAGAAGCCAAAAAAGACTGCACTGACTACAGAACTCTCCCATGCAGATGCAGCGTTACAGTACCCTGCTGTAAAATCAGGTGCAGTCAAATCCAAACAGTAAGGACATAACAGCCTCAACTTTACAGAAAAATAAGGTGTACTATATGGTAGAAATCCTTTAGTTTTTCAGGATGCCTTTAACTTCACAAACCTCTATTTTGTGACTCAGGACTGGAGTGGAAGCCACACAAGTGCTTCATTTATGCCTGCAGCCATTTTCCAAGTATTCAGTTAATTTTCCCCACTGAAGCATTTAACGAACAAGGGCTTGAATATGTAAAAGCGCACGTGAACTACTGAGAGAATAGGATTAACTGCTCTGGCAGGGAGGGGACTCGATGCAGTGAAACATCCCTGAACCCCCACCTGCATTAAATCCTGGGAATCTGACCTCTTGACTCCTTTGCTGCAAAACAAGGGGAATATCATAACTACTAAATTCAAAAACCATGAGTGAAATCACACAGGATTAAAAACGAGATTGAATCTGGATAAAGCCTTTGTACAGGAATCATGTCCGTTTACACACAAATGTAAAGCATCATAGTATAGCTTTATACAGCACTGCAACACGCCCTGGCATGGACAGTGTTACCTGACATGACACAAAGAAATAACATGACCCACAGCCTCCAGCAGAGGGCACTGTAAGCCTGAATCTGGGCTGTGTGTGGCGACATCCTGCCCAGCAACTGTTCGTCCTCTCATTAGCTAAGGCTTTTCAATAAAACAGGCATACTCATTCGCTCCGAGCCAAGGTTGTCGCTCATCACCCAGTGTGAGTAACAAAGCCTCAGCCAATTGTGTGCTCAACCGCCTGCAGGGGCGCGAAGGCGGCTGGCTGCGGAACCTGACTTCACCTCACCGAGACGGATCGCGATCGGGGGGCAGGAAATGAACCGTTTCTGTCCGCTGGCCACGGCGGCAGGAATGTGCACATTTCTGACAAAGTGGGCAGTAGAGCAAAACCAGCATCTAGTATCAGGGGACGGGGCAGCTTGGTGCCAGGCCTGCTATGAGTCCACATGTTGTTTGTTTTGACCACAAACACCACAGCAGCTGATTTCAGAGGTGACCAGCTCTGCCATCCTGGCTGAAATGTGTTTGTCAGTGAAATCAGCTGCTGTCCTGTTGCAGACTTCAGGCAAACTACGAGCGCCCGTTCTCCTCATTCAACCGATGACTGTTATACTCGGGTGTTCATTTCTCGCCCTGATTCACATGTAGGCACAGAAACACACTGCACATTTCACAACAATATAAAAATATATTTAAGGCAACACTGAAAAACCCTGTCCACCCCCCACCCCCCAAATCTCCTCCCTCCCCCCACTGCTGCTGTCAGCTTAAAACACAAATAACTGCCTTTTTCTTGATCTAACCGTTAATGAATTCAGTTGTCAGTGTCCAAAAACGACTGTTTGGCTGGCAGCTCTGCCAAAAATCGGGTCTCACCAGCCAACTGAAATTAGGGACACAGTAGCTGTTCTCAGTTGCATTCTGTCTGTCCTTTCACTTGTCCTACAAAGCACTTTACAAGCTAAAACTATTCATAAGTACTTAGTTATAAAATAGATTACGTTGTGTTTTCATCACGGACAGTTTTGTAGTTCTGAAAAGAAACTACAACTCAAGTGTTCAAATGCTGCTGTTTCTGAACGTCACTACTCAATGGCAGAAACTAATTTAGCTACTTAGCGGTTGCTGGGTGTGAATTTTAAACTCCGATGTCCGTGTGATTGTGATAGACATGAAAATATCTTGAACACATCTGGATTTGCCGATCTTTTTTACAGATTTGTGTTCTTATCCTGACAGCAGCAGCTTCCTGTGCGGACCCTCCCATTCAGTACCATTATTTCCAACAATAACCAAAATGCACCAGTATGAAATACATAATACCGCCGGGGTTGTTCCTGTGTTAAGCTCTTCTACTGACAGACGTCAGTAGGTTTTTTCTTTTTTTTTTTTCACTAGAATCATTAAAAGCTGAGAAGAGGAGGATTATATCCTGACTTTTCTCTGCAGGTCACCGGTTTCTCCTCAGTGTGAAGAAAGGGAGGGATGGGAGGGGAAGGAGGAGAGAGACACCCCCCTCTTCCTGTGTCTGTCCATCTATCCGTCTGTCCTAACAGGGAGGAGTCGCTGAACATAGTCAGGAGGTCAGAGGTCGCTGGCATCAGAGAGCGAAGAAGAGGATTAGGACCACGATCATGATGGTGACCAGCACGCCGATGGCACACCACTGTCTCCGACCTGAACACACAGACACAATACACAGGCTGAGACTAGTGACTGCTTTCATGAATAATTACCATATTGATTGTTGTTGTTGTTTCTAGGTAACGATTAACTGCTTTGAGATGAAACTTTCAAGGATCAACCCGCCGTGCCGACATGCAAGAGCAGAAATGTTTGATATTTTCGTCCTGATTTTCAAACCTTTAGACAGAGCCAAGCTAACTGTTCCCCGTGTTTCTCAAATTGTCCAACTATTCCTCAAAGTAAAAATACATCAGTGATTGCAGACGTAGAATCAGTGCAGTGTTTAATTACACAACAGGATATCTACTAATAAAGCAGTGATTGTGGATGTTCTTTGTAATTATATCTCTGTGATTTTCTATGTACTAACAATTTTATTTCAACTAGTGGAAACTAGATTTATCACTGAACTAAAAAAATTTCAGCTTCAGCTCCTGTTTTTGGGATTTTAAGTAAAAACTGTACGTTAATAATAACCCTGACACATGGTGTGTTATTGATCTTTTTTCAAGCACAAACTCAGCTATAAGTCACGCTCATTTTCCGCACACATTTTTGCACACTGCCAAACTTTTAGCAGATTTAACCTAACCTAACCCACCAACAGACTCAAACTCTTTCGTCCCCCTGGCCATCAGACTGTGCAACAGCTCTCAGTAAAGGCACAGAGGACAACAGATAATAGACGATGGGCAATTTCTATCTGTTTTCTGCACATCCATTTGCACTGTTTTACTTACTTCCATTTGCACTGTTTACCGTTTGCACCGTTTATTGTAGCTACTGTTCATTTCATATATTATACATATACATATATCTATATATATAAATAATACTTTATATTTTATCTTCTATTTTATTTTTAATTCTATTCTCAAGGTTAGGGATTTTATATTTTATGTTTTAATGTATGTTTTGTATTTTGTATGCTACTGGATACTTGAATTTCCCTCGGGATAAATAAAGTACCATCTATCTATCAGTTACAGGCGAGTCAGAAATCACGTCAGAAGCTCTAGATTCCGTGTGTGTGTGTGTCTGTGTGTCTGTGTGTCACGTGTGTCTGTGTGTGAGAGTGTGAACCTACTGCTGGTCATGTGAGACACCTTCTCCAGCTTCTTCAGCACTGAGTCCATGCGGGATGATGTCTGGTCCATCTCATCTCCAAAATCCCCCAACATACTGAACAACGAGAGGAGCACACAGTCAGTGAAACACAGTGTAACATCACAAACACTGCTGTGGATGCATATAATGCTTATTCATTATTCTACTCTACTCACCAAATCAAACTCCATGTACTTGAAATCTTATTTAGCCACTAAAACCAATTATTATGATCAAGTGTCCTTCACAGACATTTACAGCTCGACATGATATGAGAGGAGAAATGAAATGAGGTATGGGCATCTGAATGATGTAAAAAATCAAGATTAAACTGCTAAAAGATTGCTGGCACCCTTAAAGTCCACAGCGTTTATTGCTTCCCACAATATTTAAGTGTTGGTGGAAACAGATTGATGACAGTTTTGGTATTCATAGAGCCAGTAAAGACTAAGCTAAAATAGGAAAGTCTGTCCTGAGGGTGGAGATAGATTTTAATGACAGCTGGAACTTTCCTTTAATAGCTTTAAAGATGATGGGGGCCGCAGGTAGCGAGGTACAAAGGTCAGAAGGTCTAAAAAAGGTATACTGTTACATAGTGTGAGTCAGTGTTTATTAATGATTAAAAGGTGACATAGTTTGTGTACACTGCTAACAGTGTGTTTCCATGGGGGTGTTCAGTCACTGTTCACTGACAGCTGATGTCAAAGGAATGTAAGAAAAATCATCCTACTTCCTGGAGACATACACCTGGTTTGTTTAGTCCCTCTTCTGTTGTCTAAACACACATCCACATCCTGCACAGTCTCAGGAAACCTTATTGGGAATCATACTTACAAACTGCGTGTGCGGTTCAGGGACGTTCAGTTCAACCTCTACTGTTGCCCTCTGGAGAAAGTACTTAATCATCAAAATAAAAAATACTGGAATAAAGGGCCTGAAAAGTTGCTATACCTAGCGAGAAAGTTGGGCTCTGAGGAGGTTTTTTTGTGACATTTTACAGACTAAACTATTCATTTTGCAAATAATCGGCAGATTAATTGATGATGAAGATAATCGTTAGTTGCAGCCCTAAAATCACCCTGAGAAGATCTGAAGTAGGTGTTTTCTAATGTTTGACTTGACTTACACTTTACTAAAATCAATGCTATTTGCAGTAAAAGAGTAGCAGAGAAACAATACAACATGTAATTGTTTGTGTAGAATTATACATTATACACTCACACAGACTGCTCGTCCAGCTCGTCCCCGATGCGTCCCGACATGTCTTTGAGGACTCTGATGCTGCCCGACACCAACTCCAACTGCTCATCCTGCTCCTGCACGATCAGCTACACGCACACACACACACAGTTACACTTCCTAATGTACCATTTATTTTCCTGCTGAACACGGTTTTCATTCAGATCTATTTCTGCATTGATAACATCGGAATTTGCCCGTTTTATCGATTACAACGCGTAATTGCCTAAAAGACCACCCACGTTGGTAGAGCTGATGAAACTCCACAAGAGCAGTAATATGCCCGTCACATCAAAGGTGTGAACAAAGCAAAATGTTTTTCATTCATTTCCTACTACAACCACAACCTGACACAGGATGTGTGAACATTTTCATCATTCAACACCACAGGAAATAGAAACCAACAGCTCATACTCTGACACTGAAAATAACCTTTACACGTTCTCCCTCACTTCATTCACAGCGTGATACTTTGTAAAGCAGATAAAGATCGCGTCTACCTCATCTCTATAAAGGACTGCAGCAGGAATCCTACACTCTCTGTGCTCATTTTCTATTCTTGTAATGGGATCCTTTGATTAAATCATCTTCCTCATCTGTCAACATAACCTAATAAAAAACAAACATTACAACGTTTTCAAGCTTCAGTCTGACAGTTAGGATGCGCTCATATGGGAGTTTATATGAAGTGTCGTTTTACATGAAATCACCTGTGTAACTGCAAATAAACTCAATGTAGAAGGACTACTGAAGGAGACAGACGCCTTACTTTGTAAAGTAATCCTGGCCACTTATTTCCTGCTGAGTGTAAACCTCTTTGCACTCTTTATACTATGACTCAAAATGTATATCTAAAGTAGAGAATAGAAAACTGATGAATAGGATTTCTTCCTTCCTCCTTTTGCTACTGTCTTGTTCCCCTCTTCTTTTCCCACCCCAGGAACTTCCCCTTCTTCTTAATCAACCCCTGCTCTCTCTCTTCTACCTGCTGCTGTTCCTGTTGCTCCTCGATGTATCTGGAGTTTGCAGACACCATATGAGCCTCCAGTCCCGTTGATCTGTCCTGGCCCGATGAAGTCAGCAGAGCCTGGACAAAGACACACACGAGACATAAGATTAGCAGGGAAGCCGGAGTGTGTGTATGATATTCTAGCAGTCGCAAAAGCAGGCCTATGTTTGGAACAATGTCACTTGACAGTTTGTTAAGAGCTTTACAGCTGCTATTGACTACAACACTTTCCAAATCACCAGCTGCTGCAAGAGTTTGTTTTTGTATCAGATGGAAATGTGTTCAACACATTAGCAAGTGTGAAATATAAGTTAAAATAAGCGAAGACTGAATCAGTCAAGCTGTTAAAATGAGCAACTAAGAAAACACAGAAGACTCCAAACTAACTGTCTACTTACAATTACTCTGCACTGCTAAAACTAAATCTAAGCCTGTTTACATGCAACCGTTAGAATATTCACATGCTAGCATTATACTGTAAATATAACAAAAGTAAACCAAAGATTAACGTGTAGTCTGACACCCCAACGTCGCACCTGGGATGTCCTAAATGGCCACCGTACAGATAATCAATTTTAATTTAGTTGTCTCTCCATTTTTCATTCATCCAGACATTTTGGCATGTAATAAAGATCTCATGGGACCACTAGGGCTGTCACTATTTATTCAAAATTCGCAGCGTAAATGGGCAACATCCTGTATTCCAGTTGCTGTTCCAGTCTAAACTGCACTGTTCCCATACACAATCACTGGATAAGAAGTGGATGTAAAATGGTGAAAAACGTTTTTTGAGCTTGACAAATGCTCCAAAATGAAATGAGCTATATGTGGTCCAATAACATGTGTGGGAAGCCAACAGGAAGTCAACTGACTCAGCTGTAAGAGGGCTCTACTGAGCATGCTCTTTGGGCCCCAAAATGCAGAAGCATGAGGAAACACTCTTTCTTCTTTCTCTAAAACTTTTATCCAAATGAACTGGGCAACGTCTTCAGACACGGTATTCAGTCCTCTTAATACAGCCACGGTGCCTGTGGCTCTACCACTGCACTAGGCTATGGTTGGTTGCTAAGGCAAACTGAATAAAAGGCTAATGGCAGGATCATGACGTCAGACTATGTGATAAGTAATGTGTGGAAATGTTTTGAAAGGAGACCATAGATGGACAAATTGTGAACTAAAGTAAACTGTCCGATGTAGGATTAGGCTTTGTGGTTTTGTTTGAAATCATTTAAACAAACGTGTCAGCTCTATTTGTGAATAGACGAGTCCTTGTCGACTGACCGTGTTAAACAACAATACATTCGGGAAGTTGTTTCACACGTCACTCAGCTCCAAGTTTTCAAATGTCTTTTTGCCATCATTGGATAGTATACAGTAGCAGCAACAGTCCCTGTCCGTACGAGTGATAGTAGTGTCAAAACATCAGCTTCATATTGGCACATATTGGTTTTTAACCTGAAGATCTCACATTTCTGAGAGTTACATAATTCAGAGCAATCATTACATTTTACCCAGTAGAGTGTATTATCTGTGTACTCATTATGTGTGTTTAAACATCCACCAACCTGTCTGTTCTTCTTCTCTGCCTGAGCCACAGCAGAAGGGCTGGACAACTGATCCTTCATCTCCTACACACACACACACACACACACACACACACACACACACACACACACAAAAACCACAGGAAAATGATTTACAATTCTCACCCCACAATGTTTCACAATTGTAGCAAAAATCACTTTAAGAGCCAGGCTCCATACAGACAGCTTCATTTAAAAGATTTTCTACTGCTGTTCCAGAATCACCAGCCGGCAAATCAAAATGTCAGAAAGTCTTTTGTTCCTTCTCAGTAAAGCTCTTTTGTTTGGCTCAGAGGACTCAATTCTCTTCAGGTCTATTTAAGGATGGTACCTTTGCCTGCAAGACCCATGTGTTGGAAACTGACTCATATTTTCCATTGTGCCAGCAGCGTGGATATTGATTCCCTTCAGCCAAGTCAGGAACTGAACAGGTAAACGGACTGACTGGTACTGACGGATAATCAATGATAAGTCTCACTGCAATAAAAACACACAAGTTACTCGATGCTTCAGCTGTGGGAGCTGCTGCTTTGGCTGATGTTTGGCTTTGTCTGACCTGTACAGTCTGTGTGCTTTATTGGAAACACTTCAGTCACCAAAACAAAACAGAGGCCTTGCAGGCAATGTTATTGTCTCCCTCACAACACGGCCACTTGTAACCACTGGTAACACCTTTCAAAATAAAATATACACGTTCTGTGCAGAGCCAAAGCTTGTATATAAACGTCAGATTATTAGACACCAGTTCACTGCTTCAGTTTGTATTTTTCTTGTGCAGTATGAACACATAATAACCATTTGTTTTGCACCTAACAGCTGTTCCACATGCAACAGCTGCTCTTCCAACATGGAGGAAATACAGGCAATCCGAACACTCACAAAATCACACCACCATTCACCACTCACTACTCCCCATATAATATGTACTCACTAGTTTACACTAGAGTGCGCATTCAATTATTTTGATTGATTTATTTCTCATCAATTATCGCGCACCTGTAATTTTCACATCTATAAAGCGGGATCACTGCATTGTGGGAATTTGTGAGGGCACTATATGGTGCATAAAACTCACATTTAGAATTTAGACATTCAAATACAATGGTAGACAGTAAACATAGCGCACTATATAGTAAATAGGTAGTGATTTTGGACACAGCCACTGGTCAGGGTAATGCAATAGTAATGCATCATGATACAGTATGTTTACTATATAGAAAGATATATAATAAATTACAGCCTGACCAATGCAGTATTATTTAGGGTTAGACATTTCTGTCTCAGGTTGGATTTTTTTTAAAGTAAACACATAATATATAGACACATTTTTGATTAGAATTCCTTAAATTTCAATTAAATTCAATTCAATTTTATTTGTATAGCTCCAATTCATAACAGAAGTTATCTCAGGACACTTTCCAAATAGAGCAGGTCTAGTCCAAACTCCTTATGACATTATTTACAGAGACCCAACAGTACCAGTAAATGTTTTTGTTATTACCAAGATATGTACTGAGCACTAACATTTTACAATGGAAGAATACATTTGTCTTCTCTGGTGGACTAACTATCTAATGGCTGTTTCTAAATTAAACTGTATCTTCAGCACTATTATTTATCTGCAGGAATCAATATAAACTAATATCAATTGACAACATCAGTGCAGCTGATTTATCAATCGCCTCTAATAGAATTTGTTTTTCCAGGAAATCCAGTTCATCAAATACCTGATAAGGCAATTCATCTCATTCTCAAATGTTAATGGAACACAATTATGATACACACACACACTTTAAGATTCAATAGATGAGATGGAAAAAAACATGTTATAAAAAACAAAAAGTTTGAGCTGCTGTTTACCTGGACAGATTTTCTGGTTCGTTCCACAAAGTCTCTCCTCTCCTGAAGTTCATTGTCACCAAGTTTGAACTTCCCCGGATTTGACTCGACAATATCTGAGCCAGTTGAGGACACCAACGGACACAACAACATTACTGTCCATGTAATTACTGTTAACACTCTTCACAACATGTTTAAATCCATTTATTTATTGAAGGATGATTTATGGGACAAAATCTGGAAAAGAAATGACTAATAAAACCTGAAGTTTATTAGGAAATTGCAGAGCCGACTTTTAAAGTATATGTGAATATGTCCAAAATATTATCTGACCTCTCTTAAGTCACAGATAACTTTAAAGACACAAAGAAACAACATTTCAATGTTGTCTTCCTTATGTACTTTAACACACAGCCAGTTAAAACAAGGTGTCACAGCTCGCACTCCCACTGTAACGGAATTATGCTAAAAAAACATTTTACTGACTGACTGGTGTATGTCAATGCCAACCCTTAATTAAAACTCTGGTGAATGTTCTTACTTTATTATCACTGTTAAAATCTATTGTGTGTGTTAGTGGCTTTCAAACATATCCGGCATCCTTTGATATAAAATATAATACCCACACTCGTGAGTCACAGCCTAAAAAGAAGCTTTTAAAACCTTTAAAAAGGAAGCAGGTTGTGTTCACTCCTTGGCCTGAATATTCTGCTCGAGTAAAGATGATATTAACAACTGAGGAGGTCTTTTTATATTCCTGATCTTTGCTTAATTATTATGCAAGTAAAAATGGCTCTGGTCTTTAGGAGGTTAATACATCTCCTGAGTAAGTGGGAAAATAAAAGGGAGGAGAGGGTGAAAGAGTGACACAAAGAATCGGTTTGTTTTAATGAAGACACGTTAGGGGAAAAGATATTTTTCTGTTTAAAAGGATACTGATGGTCTCACTGAGGTCCTCCAGATCCCAGTCTATGGCCCTCAGACAGTTCCTCAGTTCATTGGTACTCCAGTCCAGCTCATCACGACTCACCTGAGACCACAGAAACCAACAGGCACTCTAATCAGCCTCCACGCAATTTGAGAAAGCACCAGCAAATTTAAATAAAACATAAGCACATAAAAGACCTTCACCACTTGCACAATGACGATGCACACATCACATCAGTAAAACACTGTAAACTAAATGAAACACAAGAAAGTTAAAAAGCATGTTAGCCGATTTGAAAACATACAAAAAAAAAAGTTTAAAATGGCATTAAAAACTGTTTACAACAATAGTAATTAGTATAAGGTAAATGCTTTGTATATAGCAATGCAATCAGGATTTAAGAAGACTTCAGAAGAATAAAACTAAACTGACTATTAGCTCATTTTCCAATACCCTTAGCAGGTTGTGTTAATCAGCTTCCTCCCATAAACTTGTGTTGAGCACAATTTCAGACGCTATATTTGCAGCATGTTTATTTGTTTGTGTTGTTTGTTTCTTGCAGTGTGCTCAGCTTTGTCGGCCACCATAAACCCAGGCTGTGTTTGTGTGCGTTAGGTCAGGGAGGAGAGGCTGGAAGAAACACTGTCACTGATTCAGGAGACGATGGTCTCTGCTCACCTGTGTCCCATCCTGCAACAGTTCTTCCCATCTCTCATACAGGCCCCGAGCACGAGAGAGGGCCTTCTGCACCTCCCTGGAGAAACACACACACACACACACACACACACACACACACACACACACACACACAACCTTGAGACACACTGAAGCTGGACCCTCGCATGCTCGTTTCACCAAAACAAAACACAGAAGCTAACATTTCGCACCCTTCTTTAACTTCACAGCGCCTCGCAAACTGCCGGCCCGCAGACTCCCAGAGCGGCCCGAGGTGTTTACAGTGACAGTCGGACGAAACGAAAACCAATCCCAGAGATTCCTCAGTGCGGAACTTACTCCTGTTAAGTCTAAACAAACAATCAACTACGCGAACTTGCCTCGGCGCAGCTGGTAGCGCTGATGCTAGTTAGCCACAGCTAGCCGCTGAGCTAACTTCGCTACGGTAACTTTGTCTTCAAGGAAAACGCCAACTCGCACTGCAGAATTCAACTTTTAACGCGTGATTGCTTGAATTGGGATGTGGTCATGTTGAGTTTGAGGTGTTAATTTGCACATTTCTTACCCCTTGACAACGAAAAATGGGTCTTCTATCGACATGATGCCTCCTTCCGCTTCACTCCTAGCGCATGCGCACTTCGCAGCTCTGAGCCTCCAGTGACACATTGCAGTCTGTGTCAGTTGTGTACAGTTCCTCAGTTATTTCAATATAATACACTGTTATAGTTAGGACACTTAAACTATATCAATGCAACGCCGTCCAGGGATTGACTGCATTATGTATATGTTAGTCATGTATGTAAAATGTAAAAGAAAACGGATCCAAACCGCCTACATTCATCAAATCTGGTAAAATAACTGTATTACACCGAGGTTAAGGAGGTTAAAGTGAAGGAGGTTTAAGTATAACATAAAAGGGGAGGAAGACTGTCTGGAAGTTTGGAGAAATGGGCTTGTGTTGGACAGAAAAGGAGTTGCCAGTACACATCTGTATAAGATTAGTTTCCATGGTAACATCTATGCAATCACTGCCTGCGTTTGCAGCAAATTGCAGGAATTTATATACAGACAGAAAGCAATGAACTGCATTTAACTCTTTGTATACACATTGTCCAAGTATTTACTAAACAAGATATAAATACGTTTCTTGACTGTAGATAAAGTAGACTAGTAGGATTTCTACATACAGACAAAAATGCCCTCTTGGATGCCCCTATGGAAAATAAAACATGATAAAGTGTCCTCTACTGTGCAAGAAAATGTGCCCTCTAGGATGTTCTTGTGATGCAGTGTTCACTGGGGTGCTCTTGGACAAAACACGTAAAGTGCCCTCTATAGGGGGCTCCTCCAATGTAGAAAACTTGATGCAGGTGCAGGGCCACATAGACTCCCCTACATGCCAGAAAATGAGTTGGCCTCTACATGCCTCTAATGTTAGAGAGTCAATAGTGCCTGGTGTGTTTTTATTACAGATTACCTCAGAGAGTCTCCTACTGAAGCTAATATGGTGTCAAATATAGTTTAGTTTTGCCATATTTAATAGGTTTGAGCAGAAACACAATGCACTTTATACTACTTATTGGTTATATATTGTACACATTGGCTCCAGACATGTACATTTCTGCCCGTATCAAAGATTTTTTTTTTTACTGTGAAAGTTTATTCTTGGCGTAGAAAACAGTATATTGCCAGACAAATAAAAAATAAATATTTAAACAGATGGGTTTTGTTCAGTTAGAGAATCATGGAGCAAACTCAATCTGCTTATAAAGATGCAATTGAAAGCTCTGTTTTTTTTTAAGCAACGATGATGATGTAATTAATGAACCATCAAGTGGCTCATCAGCAACACTCAGAGGCCTCCAGAGAAACCTGCTCGTTGGGGCCTTCAAACTTTATTTCAATTTTAAACAGTCTGTAGTTGAAGAAGCAGAACTAAAAACTTAAAACCATCCCAAAGTGATACCAGAATTTCTATATATTATCTATATTTATATAAACCACTGATGATGTGTTGTCTAACAAAGTGATATTATAGGACACATTGGATTTCTCATCCTTCCTCAAAACAGACCTAGAAAGTATTTCACAGTTCTGATCTGATCCATTTGTCAATCAAAGGAAATGGGAATGTGACAGAGGATGAGGGATTCTCTGGACAACACAGAACACTCATTAAAAATGAATTAGTAAAGGATCCACATCTAGAGTGGATCAATGTAGAGTGTTGCTGGAGAAAAAAAACATGCATGCTCAGCAAATCCTGCAGTACTGTTTGCATGTTCTCCTTCCTGTCCCACCCATTTGTCTCTATTCCTGTGGGGGTTTCTTTCAATCCCACCCTGTCCTGTCCAACTCCTTCCTTCCTGTCTTCATCCTGTGTCCTCCCCTCTTCTCCTCCTTCACTCCACTTCCTCCTTTCCTGTGCTGTGAAAATTCACAGTCAGTCATAAATGTCACTCTTGACACATACACACACACACACACACACACACACACACACTGAAGGAGTCAGAAATGTATTTCTGAAAAAGCCTTTTCAACAGCAACCAAAAGTCTTCTCTGGTTTTAGTTTCATGACAGTGGTTACTAATAGTTTCTCTCAAAATGAAGAAGCCATTGACACCAATTTTATTTGTTTCTTCAGTCTGAGGCTTTATTTGTTTAGATAAAGATTCCACGAGCCTTGAAATAAATCGACTTGAGAATGCATTACAATAATAACTTAACTGATAAGACATTAAAGGGAAAGTTCGGTATTCTACTTTCCCATGTTTTGTGGCTAAGTGACTAATGGGAACAACGATTTTTGAGATGACTAGTCTTGTCTAGTATTGAGCAAGAGAGCTGCATCCAGCAGCAATGTAATCCTTCAGGGCAATTGCACACCATCAAGGTGCATTCACTAAAGGTGTTTGCCACTGACGGGCTCAGATTGTTATTATAAGTGTCTGATAACATTATGGAAGGATCCCTAGACCTTTTTGTTTAACCAGAAAGAGCCGTTATATATATCGCTCTGTTCAAAGCCACCAGACTCCATTGACAAAAACAGTAATTCTACCTTGCTTGTTTATGTTACTGTGTGACTTTGGACTTTGTTTGTGTCAACAAACACAAACATATTAACCGACTGAGGCGGTATTTCTGTACTAAGTTGAGGACGACACAGTTCAGTGTCTGGCAGTGTAATTCTGCCTGTGGTCCTGTACTAGATTTAGCTCATCCATCTGATCAATAATGGAGAAAACATTTTATGCTCTGCATTGCCACAGTTGATCCTAAAGGAGATCCATAAGGTGTATGTCTGCAACAGAACCCCAGTTTATATTGGATTACTCCAGTTAGTTGGGATAAGGGCTTATGCGGGTTTCTGACACGATGCCCTGCACTTTGTTTTTCTGAATACTGTGTAAACGTGGGTTGTCACATGATTCTGCACCATGATCAGGTAGACAAATCCCACACAAGTTCTTCTTGACTATTACACCATGGCCCTGGAAAAGTCTTGGTTCTGACTGGCTGAATCAATTTTTATTAATTCAGCAATATAATTGGACCTGTGCTGCAGGTGTGTGTTTGCAGTTATAAATCAATGTTCCAGTATTAATACAGGAAAGTGGAAACGAACTGCAGGCTAATCACCTGATGCAGCCCGTGGAATGTAATATAACTTGTTGAGTAACAACCATTACATAAGAAAGCAAACATGATTACAAACAAGACATGATATGTAAAGTCAGTTTTATTGATAAAAACCCCAAATCTCAAATTAACCTCAAAGTGCTTTACAACCTCTCTAACATATGACCACTTCTATTCTCAGAGCTTCAGTTCAGATCAGAAAAAACTCTCACAAAAAACCCTTACACGAGTACTCGATAAGAGGAAACATTTAGGTGTTTCTCTCAAAAGAAGTTACTTTCCACTTGCTGCATTTCACTTGATTTATCTCTTCTGCTCATCTCCTGTCCAGCTCAGCTGGATGCAGATCTGCCTTAGTGGAAAGTTTGAGTCATTTTAAAGCACAGTGATGTAGCAGGAAAATCTCTGCTGGAACAAAACAACGTCTGAAATAAACCGAGTAGCTCTGGCATAACAAAAGAAACTGGCTGGGAGTCAACAAGCATGGGGAAATAGTCAGAGAAGTGCTGAGTCTATAAATAGACATCCTGACCCATTCCCTTTAGATGCCTTCAAGTGCTCCTTGTAAGGATGACCTACTTTCATTTTTGGAAGTTATGAATACAACTCGTGGCTGCTGCTAAATGCATGCAAGAGAATAATGAAAAACTGGTTGTTTTAAAAGTAGTCACTACTTGGTTTGTTGTTGTTTACAAAGTTAATTGGAGCTGGTTTACAGAAGGTAAGCAGAAAATACACGTCATGACATTAATTGATAGTGAATGATGCCAGGATGCAACTGAAAACCACAACAAACATTAAGCTGTGCGTCATACGTCTGCAGCACAATTAAACAGGCCCAGCCACTTTAACCACCAGTCTTATGCCCTCTGAAACCTTTTCAGTGTTGTGAAGAATCCTTGAAAACATCAAAACATTCAGACTTGTTAAATAGTGCTACTGACAGTCAGTGTATGTGTCAGCATATTTGGCCAATATTAAAAGGTTCAAACTATTCATTTAAATTTGTTGAAGGTCCATCCAGTGATTTTGCATGAGTTAGACAAGTACATATATAGTTTTCTTTTTGTAGCAGCTGTGTTTTGAAATCATACTGGCAGGAAACCTATCTGGGCACCCATTGGTTTCCAGTTTCTTCTATTATCTTCTATTTCTTCTCCTAGTATCTATTACCAGACTCGGGAAACTTGCTTCAGTTATGTAATGCATTCTAGTGAAAGCCTGCATTGATTTGTTGCATTTTTATATATTTTTAATCAGAACGGAACAATGCAGTGCAGACTTTTCATTTTAGGCTGACCTTAAACTTGCATTAAATGATATTTTGGCTGCTTGGGAGCAATGCAATAAGCTGTAAATAACACTGACATACAGTATCATCACCTTAACCGCAGTGTGATGTCGGGTTGCCCAGGTTGCTGTGCTTTTTTTCAGCCTCCCCAGTGGCCTCCATCGCCATAGCCTAAACCGATTATCCCCATTCTAAACAAATGGCAGCAGGTTTTTTTAGCCAAAACATTGAGCTGAAAGACGCTAAAACACTTTGTAGAGCTTAAGAGTTGGTTAAGAATTATCTGTAGCTTTCCTTTCACAGAGTTTTTTCATCTATTGTTAATATAAAAATATTAGAGTCGCTTTAAACTGCACAACAATAATGTAACATTGAAAACAAATACCTTAGACTGCATGTTCATTATGAATGATTATACATCTCAAGCAACTTTCAAGAATCTGTTAAGTGACTTTCAGCTTTACAGAAATTATTAACCTAATGGCCACTTGAAACTATTGGAAAAACACATCCAAAACCCCAAAAAACATATACCCTGCATTAAAAAATGACAAGCAATAAACACTTGATTTGTAGTTAAGGAGCTTAAACTTGTGCACACACTGTTATGGTCCTTTAAAATCTATTAAAGCTTTAACATGCTGCCAACCAACAGTGTTATAACATCCCCCATGTGTGTGGAAGCTGACCCTTTTTACCATTATCTAATGTTAATTGTGGCAACAGTTTCCATGCTTTCATTGTGTACAAGTCATTTCCCAGTCCTACCAACCAATGTTTATACTATAGAGGGAAATACTGTAAGACTGTGAAAAGGCAGGCCCCACCCTCTGTTCTGCACACACACACACACACACACAAACACAGAGACTTGCACATGCATACAGTCACACCGCCCATTTGGCCTTGGGCAGAGGCAGTGTGAGTATAATCACACATAACATTGTCACCATAGCGACCAGTCGGGTACGGACCTGAAGTGAAGTCATGTTTGGTTGTTGTCTTTGCTTAAGAAGCACTCGGCTTAAAGAGCTACTCATCCAACGTGCATTTAAAGTGCAAACTGGGTTGTGCTTTAGTCTGATTAAAACTTGTAACATATATGAATGCATCAGTTTATATCTCACAATGTCTCCTTTATTTGCCAAATATGATGAGTGAATGCAGACAGGGTTGAGCATAAATCCCCTTTGTAACCTTTCAAGTAGCATGTAAGGCTAGATTGTATGCTTTTCTCATGGCCAAAATTATATTTTCGATTAAAGTTCAAGTATTACATTTTTTATGATATTGTAATGCATTGCAATGCAGAATGTATATATTTAAATATGCAATCAAGGATAAAGCTTTCTATCTGTAATCTGATTTTAAAGACGATATATATTAAAGCATTTTCAGATGCAGTAAGAAAGTAAGGTTTCTGAGCAGTAGGTCACTGTTTTTCTCAACAATAACAGTTGTTTTCATTTTTAAACTGCACTGTAGTCTGTCACCGTCAGATGAATTATAACATCTTGGTTTAATTGCTGTTGAGACATTTGGTATCCATTATAGTGTTAGTGTTTCTGATGCCATGTTCACGTCATGTGGGAAGGAAAAGTAGTGATGGGAAAGGTTTCCATGGTTACGGCTGGCATGTTTTTGCAGCATCGGACAAACTGAGGGCGGTGACTGCCAGTGTTTCTGATAACAAGTGGAATTTGCACACTGAATGAATAGTTGTCCAGCACTGGTTTACAGTTATATGACAGGCGGAGTTAGTCATGCATGTACAAAGAAGAAGAAGAAGAAGAAGTGTGGCATACTTTCATTCTCCACAATACTCCTTTACTTTGTTTTTCATTTGCTATTCTATTAAAAAAAAGGTTGATTCCCCAGGAGGTAAATTTAGCATCACAATTTTACAGATTATGTCACTTTTGCCTTTTTGACCTCTGGCCAGGCACAGGGTCAGGGCCAGGAAATGTAGCCTTTATTGAGGCTAAATGTGGTTTATTTACATACTGAATAAACAATGAGCATCACTGTGCATTGCCCTTGTCATATTAACTGTATCAATAGCAAATAAATCAAAGTTTTTGTTTGCACCAATGTGCAAAAATGAAAGAATGTGCAAAACCAATATTGCAATTATTATTATCACCCTTTGATATTAAATGTGGTCATTGTTTATTCTGTTTCATATATTTCGTATTACTGAAAGAAACGTAATTGCATTGTTCGGCTGCAATGCATGTGCACCGTTCTTTCATAGTCAATCTACAAATATTAGATTTACAACAGCACCTGAAAGCATCATCACGGTGCTTGGGACTGACAGCCGCCTGCAGTTTGACCTCAGCCGTGCCGCTGCTTAGTAACCTAATTTACACCGGTGACAACTCCATATATGGTGCAGAGATGACGCCATCACCGCTGTGCCCGGGTACACGCTGAGAGGACCGGGGAGGGAGGGGGGAGGGAGGGGGGAGCTGCGGTTGCGCGTTCGCGTCATGGCTTTTCCACTGTGCGCGTCCCCACGGGGCTTTACTACCGGATGGACCATATATGGAGACTGAGCGTGCAAGTGAGTGACGTGGTGTATCTGTGTGTGTGTGTGTGTGTGTGTGTGTGTGTGTGAGAGAGAGAGAGAGAGAGAGAGAGAGACAGAGAGCAGAAACTCCCGAGAAATTGGAGACACGTTTCTTTCTCCCACGTAAATTCTTCGAACTGCTGCCTGGGTTTTTTTTTTTTTATCAGAATGTAAACACTGACATAATCTCTCTCTCTCTCTCTCTCTCTCTCTCTCTCTCTCTCTCTCTCTCCCCCTCTCTCTTACTGAACTTTTCTCTTTTAGATCTCCTCCTCATATTTACCACCGATCGCTTTAACAACACTTCCTCAAACACTGCGCAGTAAACGTGTCAAACACTTCCCCTTGTTGTGCTGAAGGTCTGTTTTAAGGCAGAAATATGACTTTATATTAAAGAGTGTGTCATGTAGAACTTGCTTATAAAAAATAAAATGTATTATCCGGAAGAAACATCACCGTACAATATAGAATTCATAATAGAAACACTAGTTTGCAGTAGTACTGTAGTTGTAGCCTATGTTACATTTTAGAGGCACCAGAATCAACTACAGAAACTTGATTTATCGGCAGTTTAATATCTTATAGATCCTATTACATTTGATTGTTTTAGTGGTTTTCTAATACACTACACAGGTACAGCTGTAGCCTAATACCTTTTGCTTTTCTTGGAATAAAATGCGCTATAAATAATGGGGTTTTTTTTTGTGCTCATAATAATCTTGGTTTAACCGTAATGCCACGGTGTGATTATACAAATACATTTACAGTCATTTGTGAGTAAAATCTGTTAAATTGTGAAATTGAGACAAGAACAAAATGTGGAACTGAACCTTTAAGAGTAAAATCTACTAAATTAGACTTTTATTCAAGGAGCTGCAGTAGCGAGAAAGGACTTGGACAAAAGCAGAAATCGAATTAATAAAAGAGATCAACTGTGAGAAAAACCGGTAGACGGAACAGATGGTGTGTCTGTGTGTGTGTGTGTGTGTGTGTGTGTGTGTTTTCGCCGCAGCTACAGCAGGTGTGGGCGGCGCCTGTTTGTCACTTACTGAGGAATGAAGTCCACGTTACGTCAAAGAGGAAATAAAACGCCACCCTGCTACTCGCACGCTCTCATTTCTCTGAGTACAACAACTGGTGAACAGCTGAAGTCCGAGCTTAGACAGACTACAAACTAGAAACTAAAGTCTAACTTAGGACAGATAAAGCTCGCCTGCTTGTTGGTGAAAGTGCCAAAACAACCGTGCGTAATTACGCATAAAAAAACAACAATGAGTGCCACAGCCGCTATGGAAGTGAACGCCGAAGCCAGACGGATCCTGGCCGTGTCGATAAGCAAGCTGTACGCCTCCAGGACCCAGAGAGGAGGACTGAGACTCCACCGGAGCCTTCTGCTCTCTCTGGTCATGAGGTCTGCCCGGGACATCTACCACTCCTCCCGGGAGAACGAGGGGCCAAGCTGCGCGCAGCCGACACCGGAGGAGCCGATGGACACCGGCTCCAACCCGGGGGAACTAACCGGGCTGCCCGAGCCTCAGCCTGAGCCCCAGCCGGCACTGAACTCAGCCGAGCTGGCCTCAGAAGAGCCCGACTCTGCTGAGGAAGACAGTGATAGTGAAATCACAGAGGACAAAGAGAACTTGAGCCCGACGAGGCAGTCCAGGAAACGCCGGGGCAAGGCGTCGGCGGCGCCTGACTTCCTTCCCAGCAAGAGGGCGAGGCTGGAGCCCGGGGAGGAGAGGTATGCGGCCCCGCTTGGCAGCTGTCGCGCCGGGGCCGGGGAGTCCCTAACCGCTTTGTCTCTAAATCGGGTTATACCTGCCTTCTGAACAGACGGGGGGAGAAAATAACCTCCAATGGGACTTTGGAACGGAGTGACTCAACTCCTCGTTAACCTATAAGGGCAGTTTGATCCCTTGGCGCACCAAGGAGCTGACCTACATCGGCGGTCCCGGGACAAAGGGATTACCCGGGCCATGATGCGAGCTCTCCGGTCGATCTGAGTGTGCCTGCCGGGCTGGTAAAGCCCCGACAGAGATCAACAAGAAGAGACGGAGAAGAAACTGAAAGAGGCCAGAGGGAGCAACGGGCCGGAAAGTTTGAGGAAGAAACTGAAGGGGAACTGTGTTGCTTTTTGTTTCACGGTGATTCACCGCCAGTAAAATGAGTCCAAACAAGTATCTGCTGCTGACTCAAAGTGTGTGTATGTGTGAATCAGCAGAGAGTGATGTGAGTCAGTCACAGAAGAGGTGAAGTGGTTAACGGCTGACCACAGAGCAACACACACACACACACACACACACACACACACACACACACACACACACACACACACACCTTGGACTTCAGGGAATTTCCTGCCTTTGTGCCGAGATATCAGACTCAAACACTGAAAGAGGAAGGACAGTTGAGGCAGACTCACTGCCTCTCACACATTTATACACGTATACACATTCAACTGCTGCTGTGGACTTTGATAAATCAATGCTACTGCTTAGGGACTGTCCTGTATACTGTGTTCACATGGTGCTTTGGAAAAAAAGAAAAGGCTGGCCATATGGTGTTGGAAGCCCAGTAATCTACACGTTGTGTTCTCATGTCACTGAAATGTTTTAATTCATGTTTGACCTGTGAAAAAAAATACCTCACATTCCAAGCTGCTTTTGAATTTGCGTGACTGAAGTGATGGTGTAAATATGTCTAATAAACACATTGGAAGAGTATTCAGTTGTCCTGCTCTCTTTGTTCTGCAGTTACTTAAGGGTTATGTGATGTTGCTGAGTAACACACACACATACACACACTGACACACACCTCTCCAAATTCAGTTATTTCCAAATCAAAAGGGCTATTGGTCTATATTAGGCCACAGTTTGCGAGGTCAATCCTTTATAAGAGGGAGGAGGTTGGTACAACCCAGCGCCAGTCTGGCTTGCCGCCGCTAATCTCATGCTTACATTAAGACATTCAAACAAACCAACTCACACACAGACACACACACACTCCCACACCCACGAGCAGCTTCCAGGGTCGTACCATTTCCTGTGGATTATGACAGAATTCTGAATCACATCCTTCCTTCCCAACATGACCTGACACCGATTCAAAGAGGGATAATAAAAGAGTTACGCAACGTCACCGCAGCAGCTGGGGCAGAACACCACTGCTGCATAACAAAGAGTGCAGCAGGTAGTGTTTACAGCCTGAGGGCCTCTTCATCATCCCCATAATCGTCATCATCATCATCATCTTCTTCTTTATGAACAGCAGCTTCCTGCCAGATGACTGGAAACTAACTACACCCTGAAACCCAGTGGGGGCTGGTTGTTCAGGTTGCTCAGGTTTTTATTACCATCATCATCATCCTCATTTCTTCTTCCCAGCATATTAAACCAGCATCTGAGCTAAGAAGAGGAAGAACAAGTGAACAAATAGAGATGATGATAAAGAACTGAGGAATGATGATGATTTCATCCCTTAAAGGTCGGATGAAATGTTTCCCTAAGGGGTAATTCTAGGTTTATTACAACCATGAATGTTATATTTGTAGTTTGGATCATCATTTTTGTCATTTAAAGATTTTACTCACCACACTAACAACCAGCCGGGCCGTAAACAAGCCACCAGTTTGTTTAAATGTGGCAAAAGAGACTGAATTTTCTTTCTCCCCATATCTGATGGATATTTTGGTGTCACTCATGGTAAAGTGTCATGTCATAGCGTGTGTGTTTACTACAGCGTGCTCCTTTTACAGACTGCGAGTACTATGAACATTTACACAAGCATGAACATTTAATTCATGTGTCATGTTCAACCACAGATTAGACTCTTCTGTCATTTTGCTCATTTTTTTTTTTTTTACTTTTTAAGAATTCTCTGTTGTGAAAACAGTCCAGGCACAACACACAGCAGAGTATTGAACTGGACCTTTAAAGGGGGAGCTGGGTTGAGGAAGTGAGTGCAGAAATAGCTGATGATGAAGACAGAGGAGGAAGGAGATAAGAAATAACAACGTGATGGGAATGATGAAGGGAGGTAATATAAAAGGAATAAAAGGAATGATGGGGTTGCTTCATTGTCATCCTTCTTTCCCTCCATCTGACCTTCACCTTCTTTTTCTTCCCTATTCAGCTGTTTTCACCGGTATCATCATAATCATCCTTAAGAATGAAACTTTATTCTTTACAAAAAACTCCTACAAAAGCTATGGATGAAATCCTCACAGCTACTGAGCTTGTATATCAACAGAACATCTCCATGGCAACTGAGCGAGCGCTGTCCGCTGATAAGACTGTGTGATACGGTTCACATCACTGGAAAGAGCTACATCAGTGGACCTTGACTTGGGGTTGTTTTGTTAAATCATCTTCATCCTTGTCTTTAAACCAAAAGAGACTTTGTGCCTTTGAGGTCAATGCTCTTAAAGTTTGAGAACTCTCTCTCTGTGGAATTCATTTTTATTTTGAAACTTCTTTTTAATGTGTTTATAGTTTTATGCCTGTTGTGTCTGCCTTTTATTGTGAAGAACTTTGTGACGTCTAGATGAGAAGGATTCTTTATAATATATCACCTTAATTTATTAACTTATTGCTCTGGTCCTTCTTGGTTATTATACACTAACATGGAACATGGCCCACGACTGTTTTCATTATCAGTTTGTCTGCTAATCAATAAATGTTAAAAAAAAAAAAAAAACATAAAGCAAAGATATTTAATCTACAATGATGTGTGACAAAGACAGACAGAAAATGCTCTAATTTAAGGAGAATATTTGTCAGTTTTCCACAATTTGTTCCTGAAAAATGTCTGAAATTGTGTCAGTCAATTAATCCAGTTAACCAACAAATTTTTCAGCTCTAATCATTTTAACTAATAATCTTCACCTTCATTTCCCTCCTTTTTAAGCCACTTCCCATCATCACTGTATTCCTTTGTATGTGCCCTCTCCTTATAAGATGAGTGAGCATACACAAAGGAATACAGTATACTAACTCAAGAAACAAAGTCTACTCGTGACTCCCCATGACAGGAGTTCATCCAAAATGATTTTTGTTTTTATTTGAAGGGTTTCTAGAGGCCAGAAGAGGTGAGCTTTCACAAGAAAAAAGCCATATCATTTGAAAAGTCAGAAAAGATCTGAGATTGTTTTACTTCTGATGCCTTCAATCTAATTTTTCAGTGGGGGATTCCAACCCCCAGGTTGGGAACCACCGATACTGGTTTTTACTGTGTTTTCATTATGACCTGTACATTTATGAATGTTGTTTTCGTATCAGAGGCTCAGCAGCTGCATCATCACACTGTGAGTGTTAATGCCACATAATAGCCACACAGCACATGAATGTACACATAAACTCCCCGATGAGATTTCTATCACAGTGACCTTGATCTGCCAACTACGTCACTAGCTTAACATGAAAACATCTGGGTCATATAGGCGGTTAGAGCTTTAATTTTTTTAACTCACGTATAAATCCTTCTTTTAAGCAGCAATAATTATTCAGCTGGAGATGATTCCAGGGTGTAATAGTGTTTATCATTTTTGCAAAATCAGAACTTAAGCCATGCAGTGTCCTATAAAAGGCATGGTAAATGGTTTCACTAACAAAGACAATGGCACTTATTCAAATGAAATTGATGAAATAACATATTATTAGGTGTATCATGTCACTGTGGTTACTGTGATCAGAGAGGCAAGGACAGAGAAAGCAAATGAATTTGGGTGGAGAGATGTGAGAACTGTGTGGTAACAGGAAACTGAATGAGAGTGAGGCGTGGTCTTAACATAATAACTCCATTTTGAGTTTTGTTTTCTCAATATGTCCTACTAATCATTGCTGAGCAGTTGAGAGTATGAGCAGAGGCGGGAAAGAGAGTTTTGAATGGAAGAAACCTCTCTTTGACTGAGTCACCGTACAGTCATTGGCACTGATCATTATCTTTCTCATATTTTGGCCATTCTGTGGTACAAAAAAGCCTTGTCCAGTTTAAGCAACATCCCGTTTTGTTTACGAGGGCTTTTGTGAGCCTCAGATGTGTCACATTAGCGCTCCACATGATTTGGATCGATTACATCTACGACTTAACTGATCAGCAGAGACTCAGAGCCGAGCTTCAGTGGCTGTTTGTCTGAAAGCTGCATGTTATCCGCAGACAGGTAGAACAGCAGTAGTACATAATATTCCACAGAGCCACTTAAATAAGAATACAACATGTCCTTGGACAGAACATGTGCTCGATTCAAACAGCCTATCACAAACATATTTTAAAAAGAGACTCTTTCTGGCTCAGGTTTCCTAATCACCGAACGGCATTTGTGTCTCACGGACATGCTGTTATTGGTGTTATTATTTATATCAATTTGCAGGCTTGTGCTATTACTGGCGTGTTGAAAAGAGCATTAATGGAGCCAGAGGTGCAAATTCTTCCTTTCAAGGAAACGAATGGTGTGATTATTTTGTTCCTTTTATTCCGCAGTGTTTTGCAGCTTTAATGTTGTCTCTATTTAAAAAAATAGAGACAACAAAATGCTGTTTCTACAGCATGTAAGCAATTGGACACAAACTCACTGGTTCTCTGTTCTCTCTAACTGTCTGCTCATCATACTCAATTGGATTACAGTAATAACTGATATACTCTTATTGCTGTTGTATTATTGTACGTAAGAATGCTGTTTAGTTAGTTTGCCTATTTGGCCATTTTTAAATTGTCAACAAGACAGCCATGCTATCGGCTCTGTGAGGCTGTTCTTTGGTACAATGGGGCTTTGAGCTAAAGGTTAATGTCAGCATGCTAACATGCTCACAGTGACAATGCTAACATGCTGATGGTTACATTCATTGTCTTACTTCGGCGTGTTAGCATGCTATAATTACCCAATTCAAGTGCAAAGTGCAGCTCAAGCTGACGGGAAGGCTGTCAGTTTTGCAGCTATTTGACCTGACGGTGGCGCTAGATGAGAAGTGAAGTCAAGTCAAGTGAAACATGAAGGTTTTTTTCATGGCAATCCATCCATTACTTAAGACGTGACACTGGTCTTGCGTCAAGCAGGTGGCTGAAAGGTCACCAGTATCGGCTTCATCCTCTGGGGATCATCAATGTCAGTATAAAATATCACTGCAATTCCTCCAGTAGATGTTGAGATGTTTCAATTTCGATGCTGCTTGTTAACTATGGCTAAAAAAACAGCAAACACTAGCTGGATCCAGCTACTCAAATGTTGGGATATGGTTTGTTGTATGTTTGAAGATGTTATGCTGCACATTTTTCAGTGTGTAAGCCCATTAGTTTTAAGATGTAAATCTAAAATAGGTATATCATTTCATTTTCAACAAAAGGCTCATATATTTTCTAAGACAGCTGGGAGTTGTGGGTTTTAAAGGACCAGTGTGTAGGATTTTAGTGGCATCTAGAAATGAGAGAGCAGATTGCAACCAACTGAACATCAAGAAACTCGCAAAGGGCCCTATCAACAGGCGATGTTTGGTTTGTTCGTTTTGGGCTACTGAAGAAAAATAGCGGTTGAACATGGTGGACTCCATCTGTAGACAAGTGAAAACATACCTATGTATCTTATATTCCATTTATGCCCATAGATCTTCCTCAATGTTACACGCTGGACCTTTAACAATCGTTACTCAAACAGCAGTGCATTTGATATTTTTGCTCTTTTCATCTGGGGATTAATCCATAGCGGTGCTCTAGTGAGTATTCCCTGCAGCAGGACGGTGTATGTGGGAGTGCGTCGAAATAAACTACAGTGTGTGTGTGTGTGTGTGTCTGTGTGTGGGGGGTAATGAAGGAACATGTCACTCAACAGTGAGGATCATTGATGTGTTTTCAGTATCTTTTGGAAACAATGGAGCTCTTGGCACAGATGAATGAGCTGTATCAGGCTTTATATACACACACACATACAATAGCCTGCGTATCGGTAAGATCATTTTATTGTTGGTCTATTAGCAGTAAGAAAAATATCACTAGCACTACTCTTTGCAATGCAGTAAAAACAATATACCTCTAACATTTCAAGCAACACAAACATATGTTTTATTTAAATAAATATATACTGCATACTGCATAATACACTGCAGCAGCTATAAGCAAATTGCAGACACGTTTGCAGTGATGGGTTTCCTGGACCAATCCTGTACTGCGACTGCCATGTATGTGGTAGTCTGATTAAGATGCAGAGTGCAGAGGCCAGACAGTCACAATGACGTGGAGCTCTAACAGATCAGAGCTAAAAAAAGAACAGAGCAGGAAATGTCTTCACACAGGATGCATGCATGTATCGACCGGCGCGCTCCTGCCTGTGATGGAGGCAGAGACACTGTGTGACCAATCAGAGCGAGGGAGTTGTGTGCAGATGTACGGGGGCCATAGAGGGTGTTTGATCGTGTATCTCATGGTGTATACCTCCATTATGATGACGTTAATGTGGTTTGGTTACATGCTTGTTTGAGAATTTATACCGGATCACAGCATTACACTGGTGGTGTCATTAAACAGAATGAAAAACCACCTTTGGTTGTCAGATTAATAAAGATTAAAGTAGGTAAGTGATCTGGGGCTGATTGAAGCATATATTTCACTATTTAAAAAAGCAAGAATTTCCCCAGCACTATTAATATTTCCTTTGGACAATCACCTGGAGTTAGAAAACAAACACTCAAACAAAACAAGAGGAAAAGCATAGATAAGAGATACTCAGTAAAAAATTGAATTATAACAAAGGCATTCTTTATGTGATACATTTGGCATTTCTCTTATAATGCAGGTTACAGTGAAGGAAGAAATGGCTGTAGAGAACATTTAATCATTAATAAAGATTAACGCGTATGTCTTTCTCATACCTGACATACTGGTCCCATTAGCTATAGTGTTTCCATCAACCTTTCATGCACATTTTCTGAAAAAGCCTGAGTGGAAGTGCAGAAATATCGCTGAAAAGTGTGTAATGGAAACAGATGAAACATCAGATGGCGACAAAATGGCGTTAACGTACGTAGATGGAAACATATATTAATCAGCATTTCTTTTGCAGACAGAAATTTGATACAATTTTGCACTAGATTTGGATGGACATGGAAAAATTAAGACTGGAAACAAGACAGCCATTATTTGTGATTATTTGATCCTTTTTTATTTTTTTAATCTCACAAGGCTGAAATATTAATTCGGGGTTAGTAAAAATTAAAAGACACTCCAGTGCTCTAAAAAAACACAAGATTACCATCCCCTCAGTAAACATAAAAAATATGAAACCCCCCCCCTTTCTGTCCTCCTCTCCCTCCACATTATTTTCATACAGTCTATAAGTAACGACCATAAACATATGAGCTATATGTAATGTGGTGATCCCTTCACAGATTTTAATAATCCGTTGATTAAAGGATTTAAATTCTCTGAGAGTCAATTTGTAATTACATGGCATACAAATGGTACAGTTTTAGATATTTGACCAAATATATTAATTAAAGTCAGAATTAATATTAGCCTCCAACAACCCATATTGAACAACTGAAGACTGTTTCTGTGAACAGGAAGTAATTTGGATTAGAAGGTTGCTTGTGTGTTTCTCTGGAAATGACGGGGAAGTAATTATGTGTTGTATCTGTGTGTGTGTGTGTGTGTGTGTGTGTATGTGTGTGTATGTGTGTGTAATCATTTGAGTATCACATGTAAAGAGGCTGTGAACACATGACCTCACGCCTCTCACGGCGCCGACTGTGTGACTGAATGAGACATTTCATTATAGCAGAGGACTGACTAACTATGAATGTGAATGAGTAAAAACGCCTGCATGTATATATATGTGGGTGTGTGTGTGTGTGTGTGTGTGTGTGTGTGTGTGTGTGTGTGTGTGTCTGGCAGCAGCAGCAGAGCTCGCAGAGACAGGAAGTGATGCGTTGATGCCGCTGGGCGACAGAATGTGTAGGAGGAGTCTATTTTAAGACTCAGCTGCAGCAGGACAGAGCACTCCAATACATCTGGCCTTGTACGACTGTGTGTGTGTGCTTGTATCTGGTGTGTGTGTTTGTGTGTGTGTGTGTGTGTGTGTGTGAGAGTGTGTTCACAAAGCAGTAGGCAAGCTAATGGCTAGAGGCGATGCTTTTAGTGTTTTTAAATGTCCTTAAAACCCACAGATAATTGCATTTTTTCATAAAAATCTAATCAGAGCATAATTCTTCTTGTGTTTTTCAGCCTATTTAGGGGTCAGTTGGATGCCACCCAGAGTGTGTGTGAGAGGAGGTGGAAAACAGACAGACAGAGAGGAGGAGGAAGGACAGATGTGAGGAGACGGAGGTTCTGCAGGAAGAGCAGCGGGCATTCAATGCGAGGAAGGGGAGGAAGGTAAAAAGAAGAAGGATGTCAATAAAACGTGACTACACAGGGAGGGGGAAGTGTAGGACACAGCAAATGGTTGTGTGTGTGTGTGTGTCTTGCACAGCCCACATCAGTGACGCAGTGTTGTAGACGTAGACGGGGAGGAGGAGGAGGAGGAGGAGGAGGAGGAGGAGGAGGAGGAGGGGGGAGGAGGAGGGAGGCAGTCTGAGGACACTCAGTGAGGGGGCGTTTGATTTCAACATGTTTTAAATTCTTAATCAGAAAGAGAAGCAGCCACGGTGCGTTTGGGACGTCTCACCTGCGATGAGTCGGCTGCCTCTGAGGGGTTTTTAACTCTCTGCAGAGACAAACAAACTGCCTGCCCCTTCCTTCAGGCAGAGGGCATCTCAGAAAAAAAAAAAAATTTTAAAAATTTTTTTTTTTGGGGTTTAAAAAAAACACAACATAATGAGCACTGCCTGCACTCATCTCCTCTCTGATGAGGGGTTCCGTTTAAGGCAATGAGGCCTATAAATTGTAAGTATGAGAGTTAAAAAAAAAGACATATAGAAGGTTTCAATACGCTTCATTAAAAAGCAGCTAAGTGCACTTTTAAAGGGGTTAAAGGTGACTTATAATGGTGTGCAAAATACTGCTGCTGGTAAATGACTATAGTCTTCTTTTAATTTGATATAAACAGATTCTTACTCAGACTCCATTATAAAATGTTTCTACTCATTAGCTAGTTAGTCACAATTAGTCACAAACTAGCTCAGGGAATGTGACAAGCAGGGAGTCCACACAAGAGATTTGCTTAAAACAAGATTTATTAAACTGAGATTAACACAAATCACAAGACAAGACTGAAGACAAAGATGCCGGTCAGCCAAATGCCTGCTGAGGTCGGCCAGCACAGCCTCTAAAGCAGCGGGAAGGGGTGTGTATGTATATTATAATGTATAATTTACTGAAGAATAAAACAATTCTCATTTTGATGATTTTGATATCAGTATATTTATAATCCATTGCATTAACGGCTGAACTTATTATTATTGACTTATTTGGCATTATATGGTTTAATAGTTAATTTATGTACCTACAGCTGTCACATAAACAAAACTAGTAATAGTAAGAACTACAATATTATCCCTGTGAACATGGCCAGACTGACCTGTTAGAGTTCAACTCTGCAAAACGCCACCTCCAAGTACAAATCATATAGTGTATGCGTCATTTCACAACTTTTGCATTTAATTTAATTCATGTTGTATTTGTATTTCAAAATAGGTAACAGTTTCCATAATCAGACAACTCAAGATTACACATAATATTCTTCTCATGATCAATTGAGTATTGTTGACAGTTTTTACAGAATTGTACTGCCCTTTATCACCCTGCCTTTGTCTTCTTATAGACCTTTTGGGAAATACACTTATTTTATCTGGCTACAAAAACTGCTCACTAACACCACTAAAGCTAACTAATGAACACATTATATCTTGGTATCGTGGTGTAAGATGTAAATTGTCTTATCATTACTGTGAGGTTGCCAGGCAACCAGCAGAGCTTTCCAAACTTCATATTTAATGGACACATATGAGAGTGGTCTTGGTCTTCTCATCCAGCTCTTGTCAAAGAAAGCTAAGTGCAGAATTTTACATAAACAATTTTGCACCTGTAATTGGATAATCGGAGTATGAAGATGTTAACTGATCTGTGTGTAATCTGACTACTCAAGTGTGTTACTGTGTGTGTGTGTGTGTGTGTGTGTGTGTGAGACTGGGTGCAGGATCAATAAAGCAGACAGGAGGATGGGTAGAATGCATTCTCTCTGGTTTATTCAGGTTCTTTAGGAAGAGTTCTGTTTGAAATTACAAAATGCACTGGTAGAAACAGCAGAGATAGAGAAAGAAACAGAGGGAGGGAAAGAGATGGTCAGAGAAAGAGAGAAAGAGAGAGGGAGAGAGAAAGAAGGGATTTCATAGCCGGAATAAACGGGAATAACATCACTAGATTCAGGTTCAGGCAGCTCTTTACTCTCAAAGGGATTGTTTTTCATCAAGGAAAAGTTTTGTATTCCTTCTCCCTCTTTTTAAAATCATTTTTTCTTTTTTTTGTAATGTTAGTTAAAGTGTTATCTATCCTTGTTCCCCCACGGTTTTCCCCCGTGAAATATCTGGCAAATATAACAAACAAACATTCTTTGATTTCATCACCAAAGTCATTTCCATTTTTTATCAGGATGATTTTTTTTTTTTCATTTTTATTTGTATTTTTTTGGTCGGGTTTTCTTGAATTTTTTGTTTTTAAAAATAGAAGAAAAAAGAAACACATTGCTCTTAAAAACATCTATCTATATATATTTTTACATATATATACTTTTTTCTTTATATTTATTTTTTTTAATTCCTGAAGTTGACTTGTTACCCCACATAGTGGCATGCACATTGCACATGCAAATCTGTAATTAAATACTTCTCTTTTATCTTAAATTGCCATGTATGTTTATTTTTTCTCTTTTTTCCCCAACTTGCTGAGTGAATCCTGTATGGTTTTCTACTGTGGCACTGGTTCGGTTTCTACTGGGTCGAGTGTCCGATGGTTTGCGGGGTGATGAGATGGATGGTTGGTAGTTGCTTCAGAGTTTTCCCAATGCATCTCTGCACTGACAACACTTTCTCTCCTCTGGTATTTGGATCCTTTGAAATGATATTTAACCCTTAGTAGCTACTTTTTACTATTAGATTTTGGCCATCTCAGCATTAATTGTTTTTGGGTGGGGGGAGGGTTGCACTTCATGTTCCCAACAAGCATGTGTACTTAGAAGCTTTTACTATTAAGCTTGCTTGTTTGACCAGGTTTGACTATTTCACCATGTGTCATGTATATATAAGCCTAGCTGTAATAAAGTACCAAGGAGTAGGGCCATGTATAAGGATATATAAAGGAATATAAAGTGTATATTGTGATATTACTAATTGTAAAGTAACATGAAGTAAAATATGATTTTAAGTGGAAACTGGTATGAATGCCACAGGAAAAGAGAGAAATGTCCCTAATCTTGGGCTAATGGAATTAAGTTTCTTTTGACACCTTAATCTTTACTTATATCAAATAGGTTACTTTCTCAGAAAAAAGGCGCTAATAGTTCATTTTGGCCTGTGCAGACCTAAACCCATCAAGTCAAATGAATAAAATGAGTCGATATCTGTTGCGGCTGTAGATGTGTCACTTTCCCCTGTTCGGTTTGAGGGCCCTAAAATCTTCTCTGAATAATAATAATACATAATCAAATCTGTGCTACAAAGGGTTAAAAAAAAGATCCTGCTGATTTCATCATCTTGTGGCACCTGGAGATGTGTTGGGAGAGATGTGTTGGGAGAGATGTGTTGGGAGAGATGCGTTGGGAGAGATCGGTCTCCAGCGTCGGAACGCTGACGCCAAGACGTGGACGGATCTTCTGGAAGCAACTTCACCAGATGGATGGTGATGGAAACAAATGGAGAAGAAAGAGGGGGGTGGGGGGAGAGAGACAAATAGAGATAGATAGAAACAGTGAGAGGGACCTTGAGGGTTGCTATGGCGACAGCAGGAGACACTTCACCCATGTCTTAGAAGAATCGTATTTATCGTAAATCAGCACAGAAGGTACTGAGCCCGGCAAGTATCAGGGATAAAAGTTTTGATCACATGCAGAAAAACGGATTCCTCGCATCGATAAGTTCCTTTAAATTAACAGCAGGAGCAACAAGGAGCACCCAGAGTGCTAGCGTCATCCTGTCAGTACAGAGGTGCACACAAATTACCGAACTCATTCCATCAAAGCATCACTAAGTTTACACATTTAGTGCATTAGTTAATTAGTAAAATCTCAAACATGTTGTTCCAGTACTCCTCGATCACTCTGCCCAGCGCTAAACTGCAGGCAAAGTTAGCAACTAGCTGGTACACATCTCTGCAGCTTAAGAACCCAGAGGTTTTCGTAGGAGTCGGTGGAGACCAAAACATAGCTCAAAGGAGCACAAATAACAGTCTTTAATGCACTGACACAAACACAACGGCAAATGAATGCTAATGTTGCTCTGTGTCTGCTGGATGCACCAATAGCTAATGGTTTGCTTACACTTCCTACAGCGATAATATATTAGTGCAGCTTTAAACATACTGTATTTTACGGAGGAGCTAACACATTGTTTTCTCTTCTGTGTACACACTCTTCCTACATAACATTCATATCAACTGAGAGCGCCAATTATTCATTCAAGTGAATGAATTAGAGATCAATGTGCAGGAATCATCAAGAAATTCACCCCTAATACCTGCTGGACACACACACACACACACACACACACACACACACACACTGCAGACAGACGTTCACAGACACACGCAGCAAGCATAAACTCATTCAACCTAAACAGCACACACAGACACACCAGTATACATTTCATAATGAGTGATAATGGCGAAAGCTCAATCCCACCACCTTGTGTTTATGAATGGTACTACAGGAGGGATGAGGAGAGAAAGATGAACTCAATGTGAAAATGCTGAGAAGGAGGAAGAATGAAACACAGCGAGAGAACTAATGAACATCAGATGAACAACAATGAGTTTTTCATAAAGTTTATGGATTATATACAGAATAATTACAGAGCCAAAATATACAATAGACGGCATGAGAGAGAATGGGTGAGGGAAATGACATGATTATCTACTGAACCTCCTCCGCTCTCCATCCCCACCCTCATCTGTCCAGGCTTGACTCAATGAATCCCGGAGGAAGGCGAGGAGTGGTCAAGGGAGGGAGAGAGGGGGATGAAGATGATGATGAAGACGGTATTATCTTACGTGTGCGCTGTGATCGTCTCAGAGGGAGAAATCAGTGTGTCCTGTACAGTGTAAGGCACTGAGGGTTACCTACTGTAGCTGATGGTGTATGGACATATGCACGCACGCACACACACACACACACACACACGCACACACAATAATAAACCGACAAATACATGCAAGTCCACTCTCATACATAGCCTCTTCCTCTTACACACACACACACACACACACACAATTAGTGCTGAAATGATTAGTTGATTAACTGATTAATCAACCCACAGAAAAAAAACGTTTCAGGAGGATTTATAACTTAAGGTTTATAAATTAAATATCTTTGGATTTTAAAGTATTTGTTAGGTTAAACAAGTGATTTGATTCTTCAGAGCTTGTGATATTTACTGTTATTTATTTGTTTATATATGTGCATTATCACATTAATGAACACTAATGGGCTGGCAGTTTCATAGTCATATAACAACATAGACACATCTTTATGTGCAGTATTTTTATTTTTTAGTTTGTAATTGGTCTTCCAGTAACTGCACCCTGCACAATCATTTTAGCATTGCACCATCATTTGCACCTTCCTAATTTTATCATTATTTTCTAGTTTTACTTATATTTTATATTATTTTGCATATAAAAAGAAATACTATTATATCGAGTAGCATATTGAGCATCGTGGGTTACAAAAATTGAGTAGTTGAGTTTAGCTCGTCAGCTAATATATACCGATAGACCTAAAACAACTAAAAATATATAAAACATATTTTATAGACTACTTGACTATTTGATTAATCAGTCAAATAAACTTCCAGATGAATTGATAATGAGAATAATACATTTCAGCCCTAAACACATTCACACCACTCAAAACACCTGCACACACACCTGCACACACACACTGCGCACACACAGTAAATGTCTCCCTGTCGCAGCAGTTGCCCTGCCCCCCTCAAAGTGGGACCAAGCGTGGGCGAGGTGATGGTGACAAAATGGCTTCTGAGCATGAGGATGAGCCCGAAAAGTGGTCCAGTGCCATTGTGAAATTGTGTGTTAACATCACGACGACCTCTGCAGCTGCTGCTCCTCCCCTCCCCAAAACTCCACCCCAAAACAGGACCCTCCTGCATCATTAAAATCTCTCTCATTGTCTTTTGACCCTCCCACCCCACCCTCCCTGCCTCGCTCTTGACCCCCTACACACACACGCATGCACACATCTAGTGCTGTACAAAGGGGAGACCACAGCGTGGCTTCAGCTACATAAGCACAACTTTTGGCAGCACTACTGTACATTAAAACCCACTGTGTAGTTTTTTTTTTTAAAGAGAGCCCTTATTCGTGTTTTTGTCGACACGTTGCCTCACGACTGACCCACTGACACAATTTCACAGCCGACTGAGTGGATGGGTTGGTGCGTTTGTTAGTTTTTCCTTCGTCCCATAATGGAGAAGAAAAGCAAAAAAAATGATTAGTCCGAGGTTAAGACCGATGGGAGACAGAAGCTGGAGGTGAAGACGCAGACAGCAGATGTGAAGAGAAGCAATGACTGAGCAAAAACCTTGCAATCCCCCCCAACCCCGTTCACAAAAGTCAGGGAAACAAAAACCAAAAGAAAGAAAGAATCAGATGTTCACTGTTTTTTTTTCTCTCCAAAGAATGGGATTTGTTCTTGGAAAAGCACACACACAACATGCTTTCACACAAGGGCAGTGTTGTGTGTCGGCCATTTTGGATCCGCTGTTACAATTCTGGACAAGCGAGTGGTTTTGGTGGAGCCAAAATGGAGGTGGGTTTTTTGCTGCCTGTCCGTCAACACGCTTGGCATCAAGTGTTGGTGCATTGGCAGGCTGCTGATGGCGAGGTGAGGGGTCAGAGTGTGTAATGCAGGTTAGTGAAAGGAGGGAGGGGGTTGGGGTGGCGGGGGGGTCAACATTACAGCGTCTGACGCCATGCCAGGTAAAACCATACAATAACTCAATCCAAGGCCTGCTTGTTTTGTAGCTGACTGTTCCCTACATTGTCTAACTATCTAGCTACCTAACTCTAGAGGGACCTGAGAAGTAAGCAAACTGCTTTGCACCTCCGTAAACCTCTCACTACACCGCCTGAAACTGGACCCACGACATATCTGGGATGGACACAAAATGCCTGACAGGGAGGTGAAGCCAAGAGGGATAGCTTACTAGCAGCATCCGGTACACCAAGGGTGACCATCCGAATCTTTACAACTGAAAACCCACAAAGCTCTGATTCAAACTGTGTGGATCTCTTTTGATTTTTGGGAACTGTGTATGTTTTAAGCAGTTAAGCCCACACTGGATGTGATATTGATTTCCCCATTTCAAGTCTAGCCTCTTGGCTATTTCCTCACCGTGGCCCAGTCTCAATATCACCACTCTCCCTGTTTCTATGCTAGCATGGGAGCCGGTGGGACTCGACTTTTAAGGCGTAGTGTGGTTGATCTCAACTACTACAGAGGGTAAGGGGGGGTTTAAACGGGAGCAGCTAGGGGCGAGAAAATCGGGGAGGTGATGAATGTGACTCTGATACAGAAGGCACTGTGGCTCTGTAGGGGGTTATTGGGGAAGCGTCTCCACTTGCCATAACCTCTCTTGATGGGAGGCAAGGGCAGAGGGGTTTCGGGTTTGCGCCCCTCGACTCCCGCCAAACAAAAAAACCAATTAACAAAAACAAAAAACCCCCCTATCCCAATCCTCACTATGCTATGCTCAACTAGTAGGCCTGGAGGCAACACATTTCGGGAGAGGAGAAAAGATGGTGAGGGAAAACGGATCATCTGGAAGAGGAGGGGGGAGGACAGCGACAGAGGTATGTGAAAGAAAGGGGTTGTGGGTGTGATGTCGAGTGACGTGTGCAAACGTGGTGTCGATCTTCACATTTTCACAGATCCATGTGTTCCTGTCTCATTATTCTGTTTTACGGTACCACAGCGTTGCAGTTTCTCCTCCGAAATAATACAATGAGGATGCTCATGAGGTCTGCATAGAGTCAAAACACGTGGACTGGGGTTTGTTTTCTGGCTTCTGCGACTGCGAAGAAAACAGTGCGAGTTTTCAAGAGTAGCTAGATCGTCAACCGTGTCATGAGCATGAACGGTATGCAAAATAAATAAATATCTGAAACTCTAATTATACTCTGTCTGTTATCTATAACTACAGCTACTGCATTAGATCTAGATTTATATGTAGTTTATCATCTATATTTATCTATACTTTATCATCTTGTCCTAGAGTTATTGAATATTCAATAATTGTTGTCCCTCATAACAATAAGGATGAAGTTATTATTCCTACGTGTTTCTGTCCTGTAATGCCTTTTGTGTCTTCATTAACGCTCTCTGGCAAGCTGAAAGAACAGATGTCAAAGCAAATGGACAGAAAGGTAAAAGATAGATGTGGAGAGAGAGGTTGGTGGATAGTGAAGTGGGTTTTGGCAGAAGAGGTTTCAGCTTTGCTACAACCTCATTTGATTGGATTGGTGATTCGGTAGCTGTTCTCTGGTTTTCCAGACCTGAGAGAAGGGGCTGGAGGGGAGGTCAGCATTGGCACAGACAGGCAGACAAAAGGACGGACCGACAAACGGACAGATATGGCGTCTCCTCAGCTACATCCACGTTTCCTGACTAGGACTGGACTTCATCTATATATCTTACAAAGATATAAGAGACAGGTATAAGTGGCGGTTCCACTCCAGGTCTAGAAACCAGGATGTGGCCGGGAGGCTGTCCTGTAGAGGGGGAAGGCAGGGCGGATAATGTGTGCTGATAATTGCCCCCTGGTGGCAAAAAAGAGAACAACACCACCTAATACTGACACCAACACTGTACCACCAATACTGTGCTGTCACTGCCGGCAACCAATCTCACTACAAAACTACAGCGCCCGACAGAGGGAAAAGATTGAGATTCGTAGTTTTTTGGCTGCAAGTGGAAGAATTCAACCATGGTAGAATTTTAACCTCAGTAAAACAGGGTTGTATGAAACCTCTGCAGTGTAAAAGGCAGACTGATTCTTCCACATTCTCAATGATCTGGTCTACTCCTGCCTCTGAGCATGAATTCTTGATCTTTGGGTTGGCTTGACCAGAGTACTGACCCCATAAATCATTGCAAGTCAGGTACTGAAGCTCCCCTGACCTCTACCTCCACCATTCTGAAGAAAGAGTGTATCTTAAGAGTTGCGTTACAACGCGCAACGCTGCTAAGTGAATGTTCCCAAGCCGTCATTGCCCCGAAATGTTGCAGGAAGGCATCAGGAACCCGGTAAACGTCATTGAACGCGGGGGATAAAAACATAACGGATGTAAACAAGATGGACATAGCATACTTAAACTCCAAATAACATGACAACAAATCTACAGCAACAGTTCTATCAATCAATCAATCATCAGTATCATTATCATCATGTCATCGTCATTTTGCATTGACATTGATATCATTATTCATAAGACTATCATCATTAACAATAATAAATTAAATGTGGTAGAAGTCCGCTTCTCTCCACCCTTTCTCCCTCTAGTTTCTCAATCACAACAGGAAACTTTAATGTGATCCTGCAGTGTTTCCTGTCTTTTAACAGGTTGTAGAAACATCGTTTTTGAACCCTGTCGGCAGAAAACTGAGACGAACAAAACAGCCGACTGTCAAAACCTGTTCCGGGTAAAAAGTAAATGAAAATTACATTTGAGATGTAAGAGAGAGAGAGAGAGAGAGAGTCTGAAAGAAGAGAACTTCTTTAGTAAACCTAAATGCAAAGTTTCCTATAAAGCCCCCAGGTCCCACCCACACCAGTTAGATTTCCTCTCTAGTATGTATTTAATCAATCATGCAGGTTTCCATCAAATTTTGGACTCCGAAAAAGATCAAAGGAGGCTGAGCGAATGCAACAGAAGAACCAAGCTCCAATGTCCGAAGAAGAACAAGAAGGAGAAGTAATTGATAGAAGAAATACTGAAGAAATTAGTCTTTTTCCCCATCCCTCCTTTCCTCTCCTCCGCCCCATTCAACCGTGTGATGTCATTTCCTGTCAGGTCGTCCTTCGCCTTGCGCCAGGTTGAGTAACTGAGGAGGAAGGGGCTTGACGAAGTGTCCGGCTCCCTTCTCAAGTTACCTGAGCCCACCCCCGCATTACGCACTCGGACAGGAAGTGAGCCCACACCGTGCCCCGCCTCCCTCCACTAACACCACCGCCAGACAGGAAGTGATGTCACACCAGTTCCGTCAGCATTAAGTGAGTCTTTAACAGTAAACAGAGATGATAAAACTCATCAAATATCAGCCAGCACTGTGATTGGCTGGTTTTTGCAGTATAGGCGGAGCTTCCTGGTTCTGTCCCTTGGAAAGGAAAAAGGTTAAAGATAAAGTGGTTGTTCTCCCTTTTTTTCTTTTCATTGTTTGTCATGTAAAGTTTCATTTTGTTCTTCATTGTTCAAGTTTGATTTTCTGGAGGCATAGCTTGGCATGTAAGGGTTAGGGGGTCCTGGCTTTTTGCTTTAATTTATTTTTCTTTAAACATATCTGTTCGAGGAGCAGAGTCAAGCAGTGGACTCTGTGTTCCAGCTCATTTTCAGGCTTTTACATTAGCAGACTGGCCAGTGACAGATAGCACACATCTGACAAGACTAACCAATCACGCGACAGTCTTGGAGAAGTGCTTTTAGACCTTGTGAACCGCGATCATCCCTGGCCGTTTTACATGGTCCTCTGTCGCTATTCTGTTCCCAGACTTCTCTCTTCCTTCTGCAGCCTGGCCTTGCTGGTCAAGCATAGAATTCTGGGAAGTGTAGTTCTGAGACTGAGAGAGGCAGAGGTAAACTGTGCCCAGGTCTTGCCCTAGTTGTCTTGACTGTCTCTTTTTCAATTATCCATGTGCTGCTCTGTCACTGATTTTAGTCTTACACAAAATCTGTAAAAGGCTATTTGCAGCACCTTCACCCCGCTCCCCCCCACCCCACCCTTTCCTCTCATTTAGAGTCCGAGGGGGGTGAAGGTAGAGGGTTTGGAGGGCGTTCACAAGCCCTGCCCCCAACATTTTCACCACCTCTGCTTTATTAAAAGTCTACATATCCAATGCCAGAGCATTGGAGGCTGCTATTCTTCTTCTCCTCTCCTGCCCATATCCCTCGCTCCCTGTGGTTGCTAGCACCAGTCATCCTCATCCGTCTCACTATAAGGTTCATGCAGGCCCTTGCGGGGCCCTCGGGCATGGGGAGGGCGGTGGTGTGGGTGGGGGGGCGCCCCTGGTGGTCCCCGCCGATGTGGAGAAGGTGAGGATGAGCGGTAACCATTGGGCACCCTACGTGGATGAGGGTGCGGGGGCGGAGGGGGCCCGTGGCGGGCAGTCCTAGGTGAGCGTGGGTGTGGGTGAGGATTTCCCCCATGTGGGTGTGGGTTGCCGTGGGAGAGGCTTTGCTCGTAGGCAGGGGGCTCATGGTGCCGCTCATACTCGTAGTCGCGCTCGTAGAATGGCCCGTCACCCTCCAGGCTGTCCCCAGGCGGAGGCCCGCTCCAGCGGCCTCGATGAGGGGACCGAGGTGAGCCGTGGAGGGGCGAGCGCGGGGACTGGTGCCTAGGGGAGCGCGGTGAACCGTGCCGGGATGAGGAACCCCCGTGGTGTGGAGAAGCGTGGCGTGACGGGGGCCGGTGGTGGTAGCCCCTGTCGTGGTCTGGTGGGGAGAAGTGTCTGGGGGAGGGCGAACGCAGTCGGCCCGGCCCCGGGGGACCGTAGCTGGGCTTGCGGACAGCGGGGGAGTAGGTGACATGTGGACGGGGGATGGCAGGGGTCTGGGGTAGCTGGCGACGGCCTCTCCGCGGAGTGCTGGTCCCCGAGGTAGAGGGGACCGGACTGCCGCTCACCGAACTACTGCCCTACAGCAAAATGTAAACAAGGAAAATCAAAACGCACCACAACAACAACAGAGACCAGAGTAGAGCAGAGTGGTGGTGAATAGATAGATAGATAGATAGATAGATAGACAGATAGATAGATAGATAGATAGATAGTTAGACAGACAGACAGACAGATAGATAGATAGATAGATAGATAGATAGATAGATAGATAGATAGATAGATAGATAGAGAAGAGATAAACACCATTGAAAATCATTCAAAAACATAGTGATGAGGCAAAAAATTGACACCAAGAAGCCACACGTCACATTGAAGAAAAATGGACAGAGAGAGAAACAGTGATAAAGAAAAAAGCATAACACAAAAAAGAGAGATTGAAATCCATAAGTAGGTGTATGATTTTGAACTCCTACTGGATAAAAGAACTGTGGTTTTGGTGGGTGCATAAGGCAAAGGTTAGGGATCTCTTAAGAAATCGTTGTCTTTTCACCTCAGCTCCTAGTAACGTGTATACTGAGATTCAATGTATCTAAATCGATCATAGGTATGATGTAAAGTACCATCGTCAGCACTAAAGCATCCATAATGACAGTATAGAATACCTTAAGGCTATTAGGGCTTTTATCCAACCTGTATTGAGTAAAAAACTATATTTAAGGTATTGTACATATATGGAAATTAACAGTGTTAATATTTTATGACCCTTGGCTTTAATCTCGGCGTCTTTGGAGCCCACCTGTCTGTGTCCTCTTCCATCAGGCCCCTCGCTGGGTGAGCGGGACCAGTGGCGGTCATGGGGGTGCCTTTGGGGGTAGTCATGGCGGTCAGGGCCGTAGCGCTCCTTGTCCATGGAGCTGTGATGGTGATGGTGATGATGGTGGTGACGACGATCCTTGGTCCGGCCGCGGTCTCGCTCGCGTTCCTTTGGTGGAAGGTCGCCCGACTGCGTGGTGGTGCTCAGGTCTGTGCCCAGGCCTACCAAGGAGATGTCTCAGTTTACATTTGTAAATACAACATCACTAGTTATTTTTGTCATGACCTCAGCTACCAGAGGTGAGGACACATAAATGAAGATTAAAACATATCCCAGAAGTTCCTTTAGCGGAAGAAAGATTTTCATATGGGAAAAAGTGATTTAAATGAAAATGAAAACACGCTAAAACAATTGAAGTACCAGATTTTAAAAGGGAGGAAAAATTGAAATGCCTATCCACGCAAAAATCCACTACACCTGTGCAGTCAAATGTAGAGCAAAGAAAACTAATTTAAAACTCCATCATCACTACCGAGTCTGAAAAGCAGAGGAGAGTCTCCTCCATCAGATTAGAGAGCTCTCCAATTATAAAGGGGATTTAGAGTTTAGCTGTGCCAGCCTTGTTGCATTAGTTTTACAGCTGAAGCATGCAATTTGTACTCGCAATTAATAAGAAGTGGGCTATCTGCTTGCACAATGTTCTTCTCAAGGACTTCTTTGTGCCAAGACTTGACTCGCATAAATTTAGTGAATATGATGACAACACTGCTCTCTTAGCTCAATAATGCACAGATTGCTCTTAATTGCCTCAACAACTGCTTCTGAGTTGCCCTCGTCCAAGCTGTAAAGCAACACTGCCTATTGTGTTCGTGTTGCACTTCCATTAAAGACACAACGACTGTGTACTGCTGTGTACATTCATTTCTTTAAGAACTAGTATTTCTTATTAGCTTTGCTTTGTCTGGTCACTGAGTTGGAAAATCATTTAACAGGAACTTGTGCTCCTGCAAACACGGCTCATGGGAGAACATGAGAAGGACCTCTTTTTGAAACCAGCCAAGGCGTGCACAAAAACATTGTCTTATTAATAAAACCTTAAAGCAAGTATGTGTAAAATGTATATAATCTCTGACTTTATACAACCTGAGTGGTAGTATCAAAAAACATTTAGAAAGACAGCAATGCATGTTGCTACAGTGTCTGATTATCCTCTGTATGGTGGTCATTTTAGGACATCATTAAAATGCCACATACTAATGCTCGCACCAACACTAACTTCAGCATAACATAGAACATTTAGCATTAGCCCTTAAAGTGAGTGTCGCATTGTGTAATTTTATGTGCAAATTTTAACACGAGCATGCAAATGTGTGCACAGTTAGCAAGCAAACAGTGATTCCACCATTCATTTTTAAAGGTCTAGTGTGTAACATTTAAAAGGATCTAGTGGCAGAAGTGCAATATATTATAGGTATATGTTCATTAGTGTATAATCACCTGAAAATAAGAACTGTTTTTTGTTACCTTAGAATGAGCCTTTTTTACCTACAGAGAGAGCGGGTCCTCTTTCAGGACCACCATGTTGAACCGCCATTTTTCTCAAGTAACACAAAAAGGACAAACCAAACACTCCAGATAGGGTGCGTGGGCATCTTTTTCTCCTATACACGCTTGGAAGCAGAATTCATTCATTCGGCTATAATCGTCGTCATTTATAAAGATGGACGACATGACAGCTCTCCAAAAGTGAAGCCACTGTGGTCTCTGGTCCCAGGTATTAAATTAAGAGACAGACAGACAGACACTGCCCTACAGCCACACCACTTATCTGTTCAAGAGCTATGCTGCTGCTCTCAAACAGACATTCATTACTTTCAACTGTAACCCACAGTAAGTAAATAGATTAGAAATAGAATTTACTTGTAGATGTGCAGAAGCTTTTCAGATTTCCGGTGGGCATTAAACATAGCGTATAGATGTCCACTATGAGTGACTCACCCGTGTCTGCGTCGGTGTATCTAGTCAGTGAGCGCTGCGAGGCACGGTGACTTCTGTCCCTGTGTCTGCGCCCTCCGTGTCTCCCCTCCTCAGACACCACCCTCTCCAGGGAGTAGTCGTCCAGCCTCACGCCCCGGCCCGTACGCCCGTGGACCAAGCTGGAGGTGGAGCGACGCATCGGACTGGTGTCAGTGATGGTCTGAGAGGACGAAGGAGAAGGAAAAATAGACAGGGAGAGCGACAGGCAGATAGGTAGAACATAAGGTAGGAGAGGATGTGATAAGATAAGGAGAAAAGAGATAAAAAATAGTGGGGGAGAGAGAAAGAAAGAGGAGAAGAGAAGTGAGATTTAATGCATCCTGACTGGTGGAGTCCATCCTCAGCTGCGAGAAGGACGACACTCTCAACACTCACTTTGCTGACTTTTAATGAGTGTCTGACACTAATACAGAGCTGCATATGGTGGAATGTCAGTCAGATTGTGCATTCATGTGTGTATATGTGCCTACTGAATGACAATATCTGATCTGGGTCAAACAGCAGTAACAAATAACTCTTGGTATAGGTGGGTGGTGGTTAACCACACTAGGACAATTCAGGTTTTCACAGGTTGCATTTTGTTTCGATATAATGAACAGTTTGTCCTAATTGTTGTCCTGTGTGGTGACCTGCACCCATCCTATCTAAAACAAAACACTAAAATGATTTCTGAGTACCATTTGACCCATCTTAAATCATATATCGGCTTACGTTTTTTTGCATTCATATAGCTTGACCCATAGCACCTGAAATCCCAAACTACTAAGCCTTTGACAAGCACATGTAATACCATGCTTCTTCACCAAAACATGGAGGAATGAAACAGACAGAAAGATAAACAGGGATCTGACAGGAAGAGAATAAAGGGGCAGAGAGACAGAGAGCAAGCATGAAGGAGGGCTGTAGAAACCATGCCTCACATGCACAAGGCAGAGGAGCCTACTGGACTTTCCCAAATGGCAGCCATGCTTTCATTTAGGTCATACTCAGGTTGGAAAGCCTATTTTTTCCTTCATTTTAAATCATCAGATCATCAGCAATGATGTTTGACGCTGGGTGAAAGTGACAATTGGACTGACACTAAATATTCAGTTAATGGTTTAAAATAATAATAATAATAATAATAATAATGATCCCAATGTAAACAGTTCTTAGGAAATAAAGTGACATGAATTTAGACAGCAGACAAAACCTTAATTAACATTCAGTGCCAAAGAAGCACAAGTAGAATGAGCATATTGCTTCATTACCAATACTATAGAAGCTTGTAATAACTAATTAGCAGAATAATTCGGAGGGAATCCACATGATCCTGTGTTATTAAATCGACTTTCTACTTGAATTTATTTAGATATTTGTAGTTATTATTATCAATTATTCTGCTTATCACAAAAATAATTAGAGAATATGGATAACTTTTTGCCCAAAGACTTCTTGTCTTGGTCATTAATGTCTCCTATTGCTATAGGGTATTATTTCCCAACACTGAGTATGACATAAATCAATTATGGCAGCCAGGTGGATAAGATAAAAACATTCCATAACCTTGGAGCCTGGACAAAATGCTCTGCAGGAACCCAACAGAAAATCCTACAAAATTTTAAAATCAATTTAAAGTTGTCATGGCATCAAATTTTATAATAAGAAAGAATGTAAACTATTGTAAAATTGAATTATAAATTGTAGAATCAACAAGACAATAAAAATG